>NC_084599.1:38229288-38259288 GCF_033807715.1 Cololabis saira
GGTAAATATAAGTCTTAACATAATGAAAATAATTCACTTAATAATGGTAGGGTCAATTGTATCCTTACAACATTTGGGAAGACAATCTAAATTACCTTTATATCTGAACTCATTATATAATGCAAATAAGGTTGCTTAAAAGTTGGTGGGGACAATTTGAGCCTCCTGAAAAGTTGGTAGTGTTATGTCCCTACCGTCCCTATGCAAACCTACGTCCTTGTCTCAACTACATTCTCTCTTCATTTCCTTCTTCGGCGTCTCTTTTCCTTCATTCGTTTTTCTGTGGAAATAATAATGTCACAATGAAGTGTTGAGATGTGGCGAGACTTTGCATGCCGGGGGTCAAGCACAGGGATCAATCCAGGGAACGGTCCAGGGATCAGTCCAGGGATCAGTCCAAGTAACGGTCCAGGTATCGGTCCAGGGATTGGTTCATGGATCAATCCAGGGATCAGTCCATGGGCCACGCGGGACGTTCAGACACAAACTTAGTCTCACATAAACTGAGCATATATACAGTATATATATATATATATATATGTATATATATATATATATATATATATATATATATATATATATATATATATATATATATATATATATATATATATATATATACCGGTGTATATATATATATATATATATATATATATATATATATATAAATTATTGTAGCGTTAAAAACAAACCTGTGAGATGTATATATATATATATATATATATATATATATATATATATATATATATATATATATATATATATATATATATATATATATATATATATATACAGTATATATATATATATATATATATATATATATATATATATATATATATATATATATATATATATATATATATATTAGGGCTGTCCAAGTTGATGCGTTAACGACGCGTATTTAACGTCCTCTGAAAACCTGAATTATGGTTCTACGTCAAAACAACGCCGTGCCTACGGCGTGCGGTTTGGGTCAACACAGACGACACGCCGTCACCTGCACCGTCACTGACCTGCACCTCCCGAAAATTGTAACTACGCGTCGAGGAGACGCAGACCAAACACAGACGGAGAGGGCTGTGATTGGTTCGTTTGAAAGCAAAGCATTTCCGGTTTCCGGTTTGAATCAGTAGTGAACTTTCAGGGCTCTTTTCTTCGTTTATGTGTGATTTTTTTTGTTTTGGTTTTTTGCACAATAGTTGTCCTTATCTCTTTGATTCACTGTGACTGGAAAAAGTCGGATAAACCATTCAGAAAAAGATCGCTAACTAGCGGTCACGGGGGGTACTGCACCGCGGCGAAATGGAGTGACGGAGAAGTCCGAAGGGTTCATGACGGCGTCACGGCGATGGCGTGTGCTCTGCGTTGGTTTGACGCAGAACCTTAATTCGGCCTTAACGCCGACAATTTTTTTAACGCACGATTTTAAAAAAAAAGGCGCATAATATCATTTCTGGCGCTCGTCGGCACCCGTAGCCTGAGGAAAAGTATGGTGGATTAAAAGATGGAGAATTAAAAGGGACTTTTGAATGGCTAGTTCACTTTCAAACAGATGCCAGATGGTTCGCTGGACAAGACTGAAGTTATTTGCATGTTGATTTGAAATGAATTACCATCGAAGTATGTCCAGTCTCAAATAGCAGAGAGCGCGCCACCCCCCCACCTCGTCAAAAGCAGACAATGCTGGATAGCAGCTTGCAAAAAAGGACGAGTCAAATCAAATCAAACTTTATTTGTTAAGCACTTTTCTTACAAAATAAAAAATGCAACGCAAAGCGCTTTACATGAAACATAAAACTCAATAATGCCCCGCACACACACGCACACAGACGGGCGCACGCACACTGCGATTCCCACGAGTTTATGGCTGAGGACTGAGGATCAGGTAAGGAAACGGTCTGCACTTTATAGGTGGAGTTACTCCCTGCTGTTACATGTGCACTTTATTTTTTTGTAATTTAGTTTTTGTATCCCCCTGTTTTGATCCCACTTAGGAGAAGAGGATATTTTTTGAGCCTTTTATTTTCCTCCATATGAGTTTAGACATAGTTACATGAAAAATGTAACTGACCAATGCACTTATTGTTCAATGTTTATGATGCATATGGTTCATTTTTTTTACATTGAGCTGCTTAAAAAAACAAGGAATCTTAAGTTAGTCTTTACAAGTGTAAAGTTGGGGACTACATTGTGTTTGTATTTATGAAGGAATGTTACATTCAGGTCAAAAGCTTTTTTTGTAGAAAGTTGAATACATTTTGGCATAAAGCAGCATATTTGCCCTTTCTCATTTTTTTAACAGTATTAAAAACATAAAAAAAATACCTTGAGGTAATTTAGAACAGCACAAAATGTGTGAATAAATTTGCAATTAATATGCGATTAATCGTATAGTCAATTACAGAAATCATGGATGAATTAAGATTAAAAATTGTAATAGTTGGCCAGCACTAATGTGTGTGTGTATATATATATATATATATATATATATATATATATATATATATATATATATATATATATATATATATATATATATATATATATATATATATATATATATATATACAGTATATATATAAATCACTAAAATCATGTTTACTCAAACTTACTTCACCGTGAAAACAACTTTTCACTTGTGAGGTGTTTCTTTCTTGGGAATAATACCTGTGTGGTGATGGGACGAGGCGAGGAGGCATATCACTGATATTGTGTATGTGTTTGTGTATTTGTGTGTGTGTCACTTAGCTCTCGCTCAGCTGTTTCAGTCAAACAGAAGATAACTATAACGTCATACCCCCCCACCCCCCACCTCCCCGTCCATCACTCTCATTCATAATTTATCCGGAGGCTGATTTTTTTTGCCGACACAATCTCGGCGTAGCCGCGCAAACAGGCTCTCCGGTTTCACTGGGCCGGCGTGCTGCGTGGCCACTTCCTCCTGCAACAGGAAGCAGGTGTCGATAAGCACAGGAAGTGAAAACCGGCACCGGCCTCAGGTGAGTCCGTCCTCTTGGGTGTTAGATATCCCTTACCACCAGTCCTTCAGACTCACGCGCAGAAATGCTGCTGTGCACGTGTCACTGCCCTTTACACACTTCTTTACGTCGCACCCTCTTTCCCACCTCGCTACCTTCTCCAATCGGGCATTGAGATGGCGCCCCTACTCTCTCTTCCGACTAATGGAGGTCATCATTGGGGGTCTCCAGGCCGTTGTCTTATCATGGTGGCAGTTTTGGTTCCTCATCCTCACCTTCTCCTCCTTCCACCTCTATAGTCTGGACTTGGGTGATCCATCCCTCCTCTATCAACGTCCACATCACTGGCTTCCAGTTCCTCCTGTGATCTGGGGCCTCATTTATAAAGCTTGCTTGCGCACAAAACAGGGCTTGAAAGATGCGCAAGCCACCTTCTACGCAAAGGTTGGGATTTTAAAAGAAAAAACTAACCGAAAAATGTGTGTATCTTTAATCCAACCCTGACCCTCGCGCATAAACATTTTGAAGATATGGGGAACTGGCGACGCAGGCGGTGAGGTGGTGAAATGAAGCCAGATTCATGTCATACTTTTAATGTCATCACATATCAGACTTATAGATCCATGTACACCCAAGCCGGTGTTCTGCCGAGGTGTCCTACCTCGGCAGAAAATATTACCGTACGATCGCCGTTTCTTTTTTTTAAAAGGCTTTTTCATGCAAATAGACGATTTAACAGCAGGAAGTCAGAAAGTGCTTCACATAGATCTATGTGTACGACGCTTTGGCGGAAGAAAAAAAAAGTCAAATCACGCTTCCACATAGATATTGGCAGGTAGGATGATTTGACAGATGAAAATACCCTGTCAGATCATGCTTCCACATAGATAAATGTTGATTTCTATGTGGAAGCGTGATCTGACGGGGTATTTTCATCTGTCAAATCATCCTACCGGCACAGTACCCCTGAAAATGGGTCTTTTTACCTGCCAAAAATTGATTGAAGGCCAAATACGGTTAATGAAAGGTTGTTTCTGCCTAAATATGATTTGATCTCATTCTTGAGCTTCATAATCTGAAAATCTGATGTTTCAGCGCTATCGCTCAACGGGCTGCTGTGCGCGCTCCCACGGCCAGAAATCAGATTCTGGCAGCCAACCCAGTTTTCCTGTCCTCCACCTCATCCACAACATCTCGATCTCAGTCTCTGTGAAATTTAGTGGCACGGTTGCTCAACACGTCTCATTCATCCTGACGCGCAGCAGAAACAGGCTGCAGGAAGCCGCTGCGCATGCTCAGCAGGCTCATTTATATGCAAATACAGTCATCATGTAGTTTGCATTGCCCATTTATGGTATAATGTGGGCGTGTAGAGGGCGGGATATGAGGCGAATTCACCTGCGCAACCTTCCAGCTGGAATGTGATTTATAAAGCGAGTGTGCGTGCACAGGGTTTTATAAATCCGGATTTTTTTTTGCGCCCACCTTTTTCGGCTTTTGGGTTTACGTGCACTTTTAGTATGAATCCTAAACACTCTTTTATAAATGAGGCCCCAGGTCATGATACCAGCGGGGTTTGTGATCCCTGCCAGGGCGTATGTGTTGATGGCTCGAACTTCCTTGATCTGTCCTGACCTTTCCTACCCTTTGAAACCTTCTTGTAGTCTCTTCCGGCAGCTGCTTGTACGATCCCAGATTACAGTATCTGTTGCTGTTCTGAACATCTGCTATCTTGCCTTTTGGTAGGTACCATAAAACACCAAATAAAGGTGTTTTTTTTTCCTTAAATCGGTCAAATCAACAGGCGTTTATTTTGGACCTGCGTTTATTAATTGTGTGTCGAATCATCAAAAAACTGATGTGCAGAAACTGAATGATGCCCCGCACACCGGTTTCAACGAGTGGTGGAAAAATGTAACTTTGGGCACCGACTCCTCATGTGGGAAGTGTACAGGTGCCGCATCAGCACCACAACGAAGGCCGAGCTCAAACGGGTCTACAACATGACCACAGCGGTTTTTTCTGGAAGTCTGATACAAATCTTTCCCCATCACTCGTATCATCTTCCACGACACACACAGAAGATGATACCCCCCATCAAGTGGCACACTTATGAAGTATCTTGTGAAGACTTTAGCCTCTAGTTTTTTTTCCCTCCACCATGCAACCTCTCGCGCTTGCTGTTTTCCGTAGCTTACTCTTGGAGTTTGTTTTTTTTTCCCACTCTCTCACTCTTTTGCTGTCCACAACGAATTCTCTGGCCGCTGCTTTTCCACTATTTTGCTCTGCATATCGAACTACATTTAAACATTTAATTTAAATTGAACATCATATTTCTTGTGAGAAGCCGTGGTGCTGTCCATGGTGCTGAATGCCTTTCTCTTTGATACACAAGCTTCATAACACGTCATCAGTGAGGTCACTCTAAAATTAAATAAATAGTCACACATTTCAATTCTTTCAAGGTTATTTGTTTATGTTTAGGTCGGCTATATTTGCATAAGGTAGAATATTTTTTGGGCCACTAGAAAAACAATGTTTGATATAAAAAATATTTTGCTACACCCAACTGTTTTGAAATTCTATAACACAACTGGAGCATGAGTGGGGCCGGCGGTAAATTGGTACTCTGCCATTGTTTGCAGTTTTACGATATTACGTTTGTGTTTGGCTTCAAACATTGGGGGTCTCCACCAAGATCCATGTATCTCCACTTGGACATCCTTCTTCTCCTCTCCTTGGCAGCTCATCCTGAGCATCCTTCGCCCAATGCCCCCAACATCTCAACTCCAATATTAAGGAGTTTTATAAGACAGTATACCACTCTCTTCTCCGTGCATCCATCAAGCCCATCTGACGAGTGCGTATTCGTACAGCTAGCCTAAGTGATAAAACTGAATTCTTACCAGAATCTTCTTATTTATGAATTTCTGATTCTTCCTAAAGTTGGATGGAATTAGCTTTTAGATAGTAAAAAAATATATAAAAGACCCTTTTTGATTTGTGAAAATGCAAAAAGGCCCATTTTCCTAGACCCAAACAATAAACACATCCTGGAAAATAGAGATGACAAGGGGGACACATTAAACCAACACGGAGGGAACGTTTTTTAGGGTGTGGAGGTTAATTAACTTGCCTTTGCAACACGAAGATTTGCTCTGTGAATCCTTTGTTTTCCTCTTCTGTCGTTTTCTGTACATAGCTCTCATTAATGTGAGATGTAGTGGCGTTATGCGATATGCAGCTGTCTCGAGAGATGACCAGGACAGGAGTCCAGAGTTACTTTGGCCTGATTTTTGCTGCTAGTTAGTGGGTTGCTGGGAAACAAGGCTCCCCAACGAATCACAATTTTCCAATTGACAACGATTCTTTTGCATTTTATTTCTCAAGCTACGTCACAACGAAACACTCAGGCCTAACATTAAGCCACTCTTTCAGGTTGTTTTCACTAATTTCTCAGTGAGCAGCCTGTGCTACGTGGGTCGCTCCCCCTCACGCAGCAGCAGCAGCAGCAGCTTGCAGCTCCAGTCGGAGCCAAAGCTGGAGATATTCAGCATCACCGCTGGCTGGTCCTGTTCCGGCCTGTTTTCAGTCTGTGGTACCGGCCCAGCACTCTTGAATACTCACTGAGACTCATTGTAATAAATAGTACAGAAATGTGCAGCTAAGTTTGCAGAAACTCATCTGGAACAGGAGGTTATTAACCCTTGTGCTGTCTTCGGGTCAAAATGACCTAATTCTCCTATCCTTCTTTCCTCCTGCTCTCTCCTTCCTTCTTCCCTTCCTTCCTTCCTTCCTTCCTTCCTTCCTTCCTTCCTTCCTTCCTTCCTTCCTTCCTTCCTTCCTTCCTTCCTTCCTTCCTTCCTTCCTTCCTTCCTTCCTTCCTTCCTTCTTTCGTCCTGCTCTCTCCTTCCTTCTTCCCTTCCTCTTTTCTCCCTTCCTTCCTTCCTTCCTTCCTTCCTTCCTTCCTTCCTTCCTTCCTTCCTTCCTTCCTTCCTTCCTTCCTTCCTTCCTTCCTTCCTTCCTTCCTTCCTTCCTTCCTTCCTTCCTACCTTCCTTCTTTTCTCCCTTCCTTCTTTCCTCCTGCTATTTCCTTCCTTCCTTCCTTCCTTCCTTCCTTCCTTCCTTCCTTCCTTCCTTCCTTCCTTCCTTCCTTCCTTCCTTCCTTCTTTCCTCCCTTCCTTCTTTTCTCCCTTCCTTCCTTCTTTCCTCCTGCTCTCTCCTTCCTTCCTTCCTTCCTTCCTTCTTTTCTCCCTTCCTTCCTTCTTTCCTCCTGCTCTCTCCTTCCTTCCTTCCTTCCTTCCTTCCTTCCTTCCTTCCTTCCATCCTTCCTTCTTTCCTTCCTTCCTTCCTTCTTTCTTTCTTTCCTTCCTTCCTTCCTTCCTTCCTTCCTTCCTTCCTTCCTTCCTTCCTTCCTTCCTTCCTTCCTTCCTTCCTTCCTTCCTTCCTTCCTTCCTTCCTTCCTTCCTTCCTTCTTTCCTCCTTTCTTCTCTTCCTCCTTCCTTGACCTGAAGACAGCACAAGGGTTAATTGACCATTATAATTAATTTAATCATCATAAAAATGATCCGATGGAACTGCACTTGCTTTTAGTCAGGATCAAGGTTGGATCAGGGTTGGAATTGTACATTTATATTGTGACATTACAATAAACATTTACGTTTGTGAAAAATACCCTGGCTGTCTCAATTCTGAGCAACAAAATCGTTGTTCTCATTATTTCCAGATTCGTCCCGGAGACCACAGCAGCTGGACAACACTCCCTGAAGACGATCAGCTCTCTGAGCTGATCTGAGCATCACAGGGTAAATGTGGAGGTTACCGATGCCGACAGCTGATGAATGTCTTCGCTGCAGCGAGTGGGACGGGATGCTGCCGGTTATATCCTGAAGTCAGTTCCTCAAACTGATCTGTTTATAGGATTGATGAGTCTCATTGGACAGTCGCTTCTACCCCCCCGAGGCAACAGCGACACACAGGTGAGCGCGTCCTGCTCAGGTGTTGAATATCCCTTACCTGTTCCCTGAGGCTTCATTACACAAATCGATGGTTTCAGTTCACAGGTGAAGAGGTCTCCGAGTGTCACGGTGAGGGATTACGTCACATGTGCATTAATATCCAGGACTGTCTCCGAAAATTAGAATATTTTCTGTAATGCAATTACAAAAACAAAAATATCATACATTCGGGATTCATTACAAATTAACTGAAATATTGCAAGCCTTTTATTATTTTAATATTTCTGATCATGGCTTACAGATTAAGAAAACTCAAATATCCTATCTAAAACAATTAGAATATTCTGTGAATCTTAATCTTAAACTTTAAGCCATAATCAGCAATATTAAAATAATAAAAGGCTTGCAATATTTCAGTTGATTTGTAATGAATCCAGAATGTATGACATTTTTGTTTTTTTAATTTGCATTACAGAAAATAAAGAACTTTATCACAATATTCAAATTTTCTGAGACAGTCCTGTATTATCAAATTGTCTCAAACAAATTTCCTCACATGCTGCAGAGTTATCTTCTGCTTTTAATCATTCTGGCAGGTGTAAGTGATGAGGAGTTTCCATGACAACACGAAGTTTTTTACATGTGGCAGCAATAGCTTTCCAAACAGCAGCTAATGATCAGAAAAAGGTGTGAGGTGGATGGTTGAGCTCGTCGCAGTGATCGGTGTCACTCAAGATGTGTTCTGGACTCCAGAACTTTTCTACGTGGATTTCAGATGACACAAGTTGATAAAACACTTCAGACTGACTGACCGACGTGGGGTCGGACTGTTCTGCCAGTGGGGAACCGTGAGCACTACAGCTGGGTCTTCACCTCATCACAGAGAAAAGAAATAATTGCGGAAAAAAGCAACAGCTCACAACGTCACTCTCGTCTTCCGCCATTTAACTGCGTCTCTCAACCGCTCCCACCACTCTGCAGAGATTGGATGTTGGGACTTCATGAAGGCCTACGATCTTTTGTTTCATTCCCGCCCCCTTGAAATCAAACCGTGATAGGTCGATTTGCCCGTCACTCTCCACACCAAAACACATAGCTCGGCCTTCCCCGGGATTCATGAAGTCTTAACCAATGAATGAGCAGCTAACCGGGCCTTAATAGAAACAGGTGATTCTGATTGGATAACAGGTTTTCAGGACATGAACTTGACAGTAAACTTAATTTTAGAACATAGATGAGAGAAAATCTGTTAAATATATTGTATTAAATTAAATGAGATAGAAATTAAAAAAAAAAAAAATATTGAATACTTTATTATTATTATTATTATTATTATTATTATTATTATTATTATTATTATTATTATTATTATTATTATTATTATTATTATTATTATCATTATTATTACATTTATTATTTTTTATTATTTTTTTTAGGCCTTCTCTGAAGGCGTAGAAGCAGTACTGGAGTTGAGGGGGGATGAGGGGGAATGGCATCCCCCCCTGAAATAAAAACGGTTAAAATCATCCCCCCTGTAAAACTGCCATCCCCCCTTTCCATCCCTTATGTCATTTCATCAATGAATGTGGTTTTACTGCTATTTCAACATTTAGAGTCATCACCAGAAAAATAACACCAGAAAACTAACTTATTTGACAATTTTCACCTGTTTTCAAGTAAATTTTCACTTGAAATAAGTAGAAAAATCTGCCAGTGGGACAAGATTTATCTTCTCATTACAAGCAAAAAATCTTATTCCACATGCAGATTTTTCTACTTATTTTAAGTGAAAATCTACTTGAAACAGGTGAAAATTGTTGTTTTTTCCAGTGATGAGTCTTGTTTTTAGTGTAATGAGATTCTTTTTACTAAAATGAGAAATTTTAACTAGAAATAAGACAAATATTCTTGTTAATATTTTGAGTTTTTGCAGTGATCCATTTTACTTATCCTGTGAAGGACAGAGTCATATTGATAAGTTCAGAAAAGTGTTTTTTATTGTTGTGTTTTGATGTATTTGATGTAAGCCCAGTGGATATTTAAAGCTTACAGAAGGCTGCATTTAACTGCTGCTATGTCATTCCTGCAGTATTTCTGCAGCTGTTTTGGTCAGTGCTATTATTTGTAATATATTATATTATTTGTAATCAGCACAAATTATCTGTCCCCTTATGATAAAATCCACCATCCCCCCTGATTTTTTTTTACAACTCGAGTACTGCGTAGAAGGCCCTGAAGGTTCTCCACTGTGTTCCTCCGATGCTGTGATCTTTGGTGTGTTAACGTGAAGGAGCAGCTCTGCACCCCAGATGTTGGACTGCAGGCTGCACGTTTCCATCCCGGGAAACTTCCCGTCTTACCTGACGACGTGTCACGTTGTAACCAGGTAACCAACACAACACTCCAATGCATTCCCTCATGAGTCTCGTACCACACAACAGTTTCTCACCCCATATTTGTTTTCATTTTAATTTTAACGTTGTTATATATGAATACTGCAAGAATACATTTCCCTATGGGGATTAATAAAATATTATTCAATTAAGATTCAGTTCATCTGATTATGCCGGCTGATGGAAGACAGCTGGCCACGTCCCCCTCTTTGAAATCTTACATGCTTGAGATAAACTCAGTTTATTTTTACAGCCCCTGGAGCTGTGAGCCGCTTCATGACATATTTATGAGAAAGGGTGTTGAGATGCACACTTGTCACAGCTCCTTCATAGTCACATTCTCAGCGACTCCACTTTGAAGCAAAATCAGAGCAGGACAGTTTTATCCTCAGCAGTCGATGAGACTCCTCGTCTCTACTTGACCTCCTCCAGGGAAAACTTGTGTCTGTGTTGCAGAGTGGTCAAAACTGGGCTGGAAGGACTCAAGGTGTGAGACCGGCCTATCGGCCAGCCGTCCGTCCATCCCTCCATCCCTCCATCCCTCCATCCATCCATCCATTTTTTTTTTATTTTGAGTTTTTATTTTATATCCATTTGGATACAACATAATACAACATAAAAAAGGTCCAATATTTTAAGTGGCACAGAAAAGGTATAGGCTGAAGCCAAGGCTTATTATGCCTACCCTTTTATGAACCTCAACTCAGGTTGTTTTATACAAAACAAAACTAATAATTTGGGTTCAAACATTGAAAAAGAATGGATATATTGGAAAAGTAACAGAGGCATTTAGACAAGAAGCAAAGACAAAAAAACTAAGACAAAAACAAAACAAAAAACATACTATAAATTGCAAGGAGTGATAAATTAAGTGGTTTTTGGATAGAGACTGTACAGCGCGGAGAGCAGAGGTTAAGAGTAGGGTGTGTAAAAAGAATGTAACATACCAAGTGGCTTACAGGGACCTGGTATGATGTGGTGCTGCTTCACCAACTCCTCGGCTAAACGGCCGGGGAGAGCGGTCATGCAAACACTTGCTTCAAATTGCTACTTTCATGGTATTATTATAATATTATCATATCAATGTTTTATATTTATTTAATATTTTATTTTTGAACTTATTTTTGAATTTGGTTACAGTAGTGCATAGTTTTAGTTCATTTTCTAAATTATTCCATAGCTGGACCTCCTTTATTGATACACAGTTGCTCTTCGTATTGGTCCGTACACCCATTTTCTTAAAGATACATGACTCCCTAAGTGGATATTTGGACTCCCTAACTTCAATCCATCCATCCATCCATCCATCCATCCATCCATCCATCCATCCATCCATCCATCCATCCATCCATCCATCCATCCATCCATCCATCCATCCATCCATCCATCCATCCATCCATCCATCCATCCATCATTCATCCATCCATCATTCATCCATCCATTCATCCATCCATCCATCCATCCATTCATCCATCCATCCATCCATCCATCCATCCATCCATCCATCCATCCATCCATCCATCCATCCATTCATCCATCCATCCATCCATCCATCCATCCATCCATTCTTATTTTTTTCGCTTTTTTTCTTCCTTTTTCCTTTCCTTTTCAATCTCGACATTTAGACTTTTTTCTCAGGATTTTGACTTTTTTCTGGCCATTTCGAGTTTTTCACAAAATTTTGTCTATTTCCTCGACATATCGACTTTTTCCTCGACATTTTTGACTTTTTTCTCAATATTTCGACTTTTTTCTAGAAAATTTGGACTTTTTTCTCGACATTTTGACTTTTTTCTCAAGATTGTACTTCAACATTAATCTTGACATTTCAACTTTTTTCTCAATATTTCAACTTTTTTCTCAAAATTTTGACTTTTTTCTCGACATTTCGCCTTTTTTTTCTAAGTGCATAATGAAAAAAAAATCTTCCCCCAGTTATAACTAATATAGATACATGCAGCATGTGTTGTCTTCATTCTGAGGCTTATACAAGACTTTTCATTTTTTGCGGCTCCAGACATATTTGTTTTTTGTGTTTTTGGTCCAATATGGCTCTTTCAACATTTTGGGTTGCCGAGCCCTGGACTAGGCGCTTTCCAGAGACCCAGAACACGACCCCCGAGCAATTATTACATAAAAACAACATAAACAATGGCAGGTAAAAACTCCCCTAGTGGGAAAAAAACCCTTAAGCTAAACAGGCGCAAAGAAAAACTCCCCATGCTCATAAGGGGGGACCCTCCTGCTGAAGACCACGATGAGGGTCGGAGCCTAAAATGACTGGTTAACAGAGAGCTTGGCCGTTTGCCTCAGCTCTCTCTTCACAACAGACGTGACACTGATGCTCCATCTGTCAGTTTCCTGCGCCGTTCATTCCTCGCTCGCGAACGAGACCCGAGTCACTTAAACTCCTAAACTTGAGGCGAAACCTTCATCCCAGAGATGGAGAGGCCGTTCCACCTCTTTCCCACTGTGAGCCACGGTTTCAGATTTGGAGGTGCTGATTCTCTTCCCTGCTGTTTCACACTCTGCTCTTAATGGCTTTGGGGTGAGTTGAAGATCAAAGCACCACATCATCTCCAAAAAAAAGCAGAGACGCAATCCGAGGTCACCAAAGCAGACCTCCACCACCCCTTGGCTATGCCAGGAAATCCTGTACATAAAGTTATAAAGAGAATCAGAAGAAGGGGAGTCCCACTCCCACTGGAAAAAAACCAACATACTGCCTTCAGAACCAAACAACCTGCAGTAACCGACCAGGTATCCTGCACTCCTGAAGCACCCGCTGCAGAAAACCCAGAAAAACACGGTCCTGGACCGTCTACAGGTCCACAGAACACATGTGGGCCTGTGTTGAAAAAATCGATTTTCTGATTCTAAATCGATTCTCATATTAATTCCTAAAAATCGATTTGTATGTCTAAAGATTGATTTTTTTTATTTTTTTTTTCATCATTACATTTTTGCCTGGTGAACTTTAATCCCAGTAGTCCCAGTAGTTTTGAAAACTCCTGAACTAAATGAACTTTTCTTTAGAGAAAATGCTGGACATTTCAGCTTAAATGTCTAAATGTTATATTAGTTCAATGAAGTTCATATTATCTATATTTACTATAGCTTGTTTGGTTTCTTTGTTATCGGATACGGTTTGTCATGAAATACATGAAAAATGCCTGGTGCTTCATGGCAAGCTGTGTCTGGTGACAGAATAAATCAGACAAGCTCAAATAATTTGTTTACTGCTTGAGCTGTTGCAATTTCTTTCTTTTTTTGCACTTTAAATGGATATTGAAATGCCTATTTGAGTTATTTATTTCTTAGTTATTTCACAATAATTATTGTGAAATTATTATTTCAATAGTTATTTTACACTCATATAATCCAGGCAACACTAACCCAAATCAATATCGAATCATTTAGACTTTTTTCACGAAATTTTGACTTTTTCCTCGACATTTAGTCTTTTTTCTCAACATTTAGACTTTTTTCTAGAAATTTGGACTTTTTTCTCGACATTTTGACTTTTTTCTCAACATGTCGCCTTTTTTCTCAAGATTGTACTTCAACATTAATTTTGACATTTCGACTTTTTTCATGAAATTTCGACTTTTTTCTCGACATTTGGACTTTTTTTTTCGAAGTACATAATGAAAAAAAAAAAAAACTTCCCCCAGTTATAACTAATACAGAAACATGCAGCATGTGTTGCCTTCATTCTAAGGTTTATACAAGACTTTTCATTTTTTGCGGCTCCAGACATATTTGTTTTTTGTGTTTTTGGTCCAATATGGTCCAATATGTAAATATAGATAATATGAACTTCATTATTGTGAAATGATTATTTCAATAGTTATTTTACAGTCATATAATCCAGGCAACACTAACCCAAATCAATATCGAATCGAATCGGATTGGATCGAATCAAATGGTGATAATCGATTCTGAATCTTAAGAATCAGAATCGAATCGATTCTTGACATTTGAATCGATCCCCAGCTCTAATGTGGACACAAGCGGCACTGTTTTAGCTGGCGGCTTTTTCAGCAGCTGTTTCTCATCCTGCTCGTCAGTAATCAGATAACTGTATCACGATGCAGCGCAGCATCCTGTACGGCATAATCTACAGGATCAATGGACATTTTATTCCGAGCACCAACGGCAGGGATGTGGCAGGAGGGATCCACGCCATCCACCTCGTCCTCAGAGATATCACACCAGTTGCCATGCCACAGTTTTGCATCTCCATGTGTCTCCCACAGGTGATGAGTGGAAAAACAGCTCCATCCACTGAGCTCCAGCAGCTGCAGTGACGCAAAATATGTCAAGATACTTCTGTCCCTCCGGGGTGAAGATGTTAACGTCTCCAATCACACCTTTTAACACAGAATTAGAATTTAATTAGTTGTATAAGTGAAAAAATGAGATCTTAACCCTTGTGCTGCCTTCAGGTCAAGGGAGGGGGAAGGGAGAAAAGAAGGAAGGAAGGAAAGAAAGAAGGAAGGAAAAAAGGAGAAAGAAGGAAGGAAGTAGGAAAGGGAGTAAGGAAGGGAGAAAAGATGGAAGGAAGGAAGGAAGGAAGGAAGGAAGGAAGGAAGGAAGGAAGGAAGGAAGGAAGGAAGGAAGGAAGGAAGGAAGGAAGGAAGGAAGGAAGGAAGGAAGGAAGGAAGGAAGGAAGGAAGGAAGGAGAAACAAAGGAAGGAAATAGGAAAGGGAGTAAGGAAGGGAGAAAAGATGGAAGGAAAGAAGGAAGTAAGGAAGAAAGGAGAAAAGAAGGAAGGAAGTAGGAAAGGGAGTAAGGAAGGGAGAAAAGATGGAAGAAAGGAAGGAAGGAAGGAAGGAAGGGAGGAAGGAAGGAAGGAAGGAAGGAAGGAAGGAAGGAAGGAAGGAAGGAAGGAAGGAAGGAAGGAAGGAAGGAAATAGGAAAGGGAGTTAGGAAGGGAGAAAAGATGGAAGGAAGGAAGGAAAGAAGGGAGAAAGGAGAAAAGAAGGAAGCAAGGAAGAAAGGAGAAAAGAAGGAAGGAAGTAGGAAAGGAAGTAAGGAAGGGAGAAAAGATGGAAGGAAGGAAAGAAGGAAGTAAGAAAGAAAGGAGAAAAGAAGGAAGGAAGTAGGAAAGGGAGTAAGGAAGGGAGAAAAGATGGAAGGAAGGGAGAAAGAAAGGAAAGAAGGAAGAGAGGGAAGAAGGTAATAAAGGAACGAATGACGGAAGGGATGTAGGAAGAAAAAGGAGTAAAAAAGGAGGGTAAAAAAGGAGGAAAAGAGGAAAGGAAGAAGGAAGGAGAGAGCATGGCAGGAGGAAAGAAGGAGTTGGGTTATTTTGACCCAAAGACAGTACAAGGGTTAAGACCTTTGGTTATCTTCTGAGCAGCAGGAATGTGCGCTACGTACACCTTTTACACCATCATCACCCAGCCAACCTTTGTTTGTGACGCCTAGGGATGGGCGGTACAGACTAAAAAATGTATCACGATAATTTCTGGCATTTATCCCGATAACAATAAAAATGACGATAAAAAAAATACCAATTCAACTCCACCTTTGTAACTATAAATCTATCACCACATTCAGTCTTTGGAGCCAAAACACTGCTATAAAAGATACTAAATACTACTAAACTACACAAATTAAATTGAATTGATAAAAACCAATTAAATGAGTTACACCTGTACTGCAAAACTGGAATGACTCAGATCCGCCATGTTTGTTACACAAAAAACGTCATCAACGGGAATTTATCTTTCCTTCTTTCTTTCTTTCTTTCTTTCTTTCTTTCTTTCTTTCTTTCTTTCTTTCTTTCTTTCTTTCTTTCTTTCTTTCTTTCTTTCTTTCTTTCTTTCTTTCTTTCTTTCTTTCTTTCTTTCTTTCTTTCTTTCTTTCAGGCTCATATCCTTCCTTCCTTCCTTCCTTCCTTCCTTCCTTCCTTCCTTCCTTCCTTCCTTCCTTCCTTCCTTCCTTCCTTCCTTCCTTCCTTCCTTCCTTCCTTCCTTCCTTCCTTCCTTCCTTCCTTCATTCCTTCCTTCCTTCCAAAAATCAGCTTTACACAAAAACGTCATCAACGGGAATTTATCGTTTTTACCGTGAGATGACAAATTCTTACCGTGGGGAATTTTTTTGACAGTATATCGTGAACGGTAAAATATCGCCCATTCCTAGTGACGCCCTCTGGGATATAAACAAGATGTGGGATCGGCCACTTGGGTTCGATTACCAAATAAGAGGCCATGCCCACCCATCATCACCGCGTAGTTCAGGTGGGTCAGGCGACTCCATAGTGGCTTTATTCCTCACCAAACTGAATAAACAGCCCCCATGAAGTTGGTCTCATCCCTTCTTTATGTTGAAGTAATAATTTAATTCATCAAACTCGTCCACTGAAGGCTACGTGAGGAGCGGCGGGCCTTGTTCTCCCGAGCAAATGAGCTGTCAGCTCAATAATGGGACACGTGTGCGTCGTGTTTCACAGAGCAGCGAGCTGATTCAACGGGTGGTACTTAAGATTTTACCTTCTAATCTCTCCTTTTATCCTAGTAATATTGAACATACAGCAGTTTTACCCCCTTCAAGGCTTCAAAAACGTTGGAGGTAGTAGATGTTTGAAACGCCTCCTTTAAGGGGTCGCGGACATAAAAGACTGAGAATAACTGCCTTATGACTCAAAAGTGCAACGAGCAGAAGCCCTTATCTGTGTGAATCACATAAAAGCTTGAGATGTGACCAGCAGGGCTGCTGTTATTAAAAGGTCAGACCCACCAAAAAAATATTAGCTCCTTTGGGAACCATGAAACTTCATTCCACATTTCGTAGTACTCTGATCTTTTTTGAAATAGCTAGTTTTACATCTGAGTGTTGGACAAATTGACTCAGCGCCGACTCCTGCATATGTCTGCACTGCAAAGAGTTTCGCTGGCTCTCGGCCCGCGATCTCCTCCAGTAATCACAGGTCACACCGCCGTGCCCGGATCCGCATCTGTTCCTCTGCCAAGGGGCCACCGGTCATAAAAATGAAGTGAAACTGTCCTGAAACTGATGGACCTGAGATGCACCGACCATCTCACCTACCGTCGTCCCCGTTCTCTCTCTCTGGTCACGCCGGCATTCCCAAGAGACGGTTTTCCGCGAGCAGGATGGGATGATCTCCACATCTCTCACCCATAAAGAGACGGAGCGAAAAGAAGCTGCCTCAGCACCTGCTGGCCCCCGCTGAAAATCAAAATATCAATAAGCTCTTATAGCATTAAGGAAAATGCCTAAATCTGACACTTTCTCTCCTTCCATCCCCTCCTCTTTCCCTTTGCCAATATCACTCAACCACTTACACTTGGCATGGGCCCACTGGAGAGTTTTACATGTACATTAAGAGAGGCTTTCTGCCTCTATTTGTCCTCCTCCGCCTCTTCCTCCTCTCCACTATATCTATTAAAGTAAATATACACTGGCTGCTTGGTGACACATAGTCCATCCTCATTCATTTTTGAGCAGGTGATTGACAGGACTTGAGTTATAGACTCGGTTAAGGAGGAGGAGCGCAGCAGGCTTCGCTCCGGCCGTCGACTCATAATCTTAATGTTTCCTTACTCGGAGAAAATCATTGCGAAAACACTACAACTTTTTGTCCCATTAGAATACGTTGGGAATAAGTCATGTTTATATAATCCATCACGGTAAAAGCACACACTGACCTCGTGAAAAAGTGCCTGGCCAAGGGAAAACGGATGAAGATATGATCCACATAAAAAGGTTGGAAAAGTGGGCCGAATAAGCAAAAAGAGATATCGCGGAGTGAGAGGAGTTTAAGTAGGGAATAAGGTGTGGAAAGAAAGAATGGCCTGGGGCAGGAAGAGGATAAAGAGAGGAAGAGAGGGACGGGGGGAACGGAGAGGGAAGGAGAGTGGTGGTAAAGCTGAATGATTGCTTTGTGAGAATTATTATTGATGATTCAGGCAGTGTGAATTATTAATGGGCAGCGAAAAGCATCTTTGAACGTGTCTCTGACATTCAATACTGACAGAGATCAATGAGCTGGCGTGGGCACGAAGAGAAGAGATGAAGGGAGGAAGGAGGAGGAGAGTTTTGAAGGGAGGAAAAATAAAAAAGTAGCAAAGAGAAGAGGGGAGGAAGGTGGGTCTTTGACATGTGGAGTCTCTCAGATTGGGGGCTTGTCAGAAAGGTTTAGGAGGGAGGAACGACGACGAGACGGCCAACTGCGAGGAGTCACAGGAGAGTGTTGAAGGTGATTGGCTGTGACATTGTTCTGGGGTCTAATACCCCTCCTCAGACACAGGAAACACCAAGCCAACCCCCCCACCCCCAATTGTCTTAGACACCATCTCTCCTTCCTGTCAGCCACACCATGCCATTGTGTGTGTGTGTGCGTATGAGCGTGTGATGATGGTTTACCTCCTAACATGTGAGGTCACGGGCTGTGATGTGATCCCTGCTCACCGCCTCTACGCCGACGATCATCAGTTCTATGTGTACCGTATTTTCCGCACTATAAGGCGCACCTAAAAGCCTTTAATTTTCTCAAAAACCGGTGTGGGTACCAGATTGTATCGGGCTGCAATATTTTCCCCGGAAGTGTGCATTTTTTCCCCGCGATGGTATTTTTTTGCCATGTTAAGCTAGGAAGGTAGTTTTTCACCATGTCTTCACATTCAAAACGTCTTTTTTGGCAATTGCGGATTAATCAGTGGGCGCTTAGTTGACGTTACATTTTTTTAATTATATTTATATAATGTATTATGACTATTTTGCTTAGACATTTACAGATTCAACAATGAGAACATATAGAGACATACACTTCTGTAAAGTCAGAAGCAGCAGATCATAGTGGAGGTAAAAGGGAGAAGAAACATATACAAGGAATTATCAGAATTATCAGTGATCTTACTGACACTGTACGTCATCACGTACGGTCAAAAGCCAATCACAAGACGGAACGTCATCACGTACGGGGAGCCGGTAAAAAAAAGCAGGTAGGGAAAAAAAAGCACCGACACCGGCAGTGCGCCTTATAATGCAGTGCGCCTTATATATGATCATTACGGTAATTTCTGTTACTGTAGCCAGGGGGATTGTAGCTACTGTCGTTGGTGTCACCGAAGTAATGGCGTTAAAAACGTCAGGAATCGTCACAGACGTTCAAGACAACAGCAACGACGCTGACTCGCATAATGGCGACTTTGTTAATAAAGTTTGACATACGGTACTTTCCTTCTTGT
This sequence comes from Cololabis saira, assembly GCF_033807715.1. Lineage (NCBI taxonomy): Eukaryota > Metazoa > Chordata > Actinopteri > Beloniformes > Belonidae > Cololabis > Cololabis saira. The sequence continues at coordinate 38,248,840 of NC_084599.1, forward strand.
TTTTTTTTTGTTTTGCATTTGCTGTAGGATTTTGTAGCATTTCCTGTAGCACAGCTCCATCAGGTAGATACGTAACTCAACCCCAGCCACTATAGTACGGTATTTTACCATATATTTAGTGCGCCTTATAATGCGGTGCGCCTTATATATGGAAAAAGTTTTAAAATACGTCATTCATTGAAGGTGTGCCTTATAATGCAATGCGCCTTATAGTGCGGAAAATATGGTACATTATGTCCAACTACCTCACTATTGGACGTAAATTGAGGATAAAAGTGCTGAACCTTAACATATCTGGTCCCACCAAATTTTTGTAATAGCATTTTTGTTAAACAAGTGTGAAAAGAAGAAAATTAAGGAAAATAGAAACTCTGTTGTTTTTTTATCTGATTTTTGGTGCCTTGTCATAGCCTGTCATACAGTATGATGAAGTTCATGGTTTACTCATTTACCAGCAGGAAGTGTCCGGGTCTTCCTCACCAGCAGGAAGTGTCTGGGTCTTCCTCACCAGCCTGAAGTGTCCGGGTCTTCCTCACCAGCAGGAAGTGTCTTGTTCTTCCTCACCAGCCTGAAGTGTCTGGGTCTTCCTCACCAGCAGGAAGTGTCAGGGTCTTCCTCAACAGCCTGAAGTGTCTGGGTCTTCCTCACCAGCCTGAAGTGTCCGGGTCTTCCTCACCAGCCTGAAATGTCCGGGTCTTCCTCACCAGCCTGAAGTGTCTGGGTCTTCCTCACCAGCAGGAAGTGTCTGGGTCTTCCTCACCAGCAGAAAGTGTCTGGGTCTTCCTCACCAGCCTGAAGTGTCCGGGTCTTCCTCACCAGCAGGAAGTGTCCGGGTCTTCCTCACCAGCCTGAAGTGTCCGGGTCTTCCTCACCAGCAGAAAGTGTCCGGGTCTTCCTCACCAGCAGGAAGTGTCCGGGTCTTCCTCACCAGAAGAAAGTGTCCGGGTCTTCCTCACCAGCAGGAAGTGTCTGGGTCTTCCTCACCAGAAGAAAGTGTCTGGGTCTTCCTCACCAGCCTGAAGTGTCTGGGTCTTCCTCACCAGCAGAAAGTGTCCGGGTCTTCCTCACCAGCAGGAAGTGTCTGGGTCTTCCTCACCAGCAGGAAGTGTCCGGGTCTTCCTCACCAGCAGGAAGTGTCCGGGTCTTCCTCACCAGCAGAAAGTGTCTGGTCTTCCTCACCAGCCTGAAGTGTCCGGGTCTTCCTCACCAGCCGGAAGTGTCCGAGTCTTCCTCACCAGCCGGAAGTGTCCGGGTCTTCCTCACCAGCAGGTAGTGTCCGGGTCTTCCTCAGCAGCAGGAAGTGTCCGGGTCTTCCTCAGCAGCAGGAAGTGTCCGGGTCTTCCTCAGCAGCAGGAAGTGTCCGGGTCTTCCTCACCAGCAGGTAGTGTCCGGGTCTTCCTCATCAGCAGGAAGTGTCCGGGTCTTCCTCAGCAGCAGGAAGTGTCCGGGTCTTCCTCACCAGCAGGTAGTGTCCGGGTCTTCCTCAGCAGCAGGAAGTGTCCGGGTCTTCCTCACCAGCCTGAAGTGTCCGGGTCTTCCTCACCAGCAGGTAGTGTCCGGGTCTTCCTCAGCAGCAGGAAGTGTCCGGGTCTTCCTCACCAGCAGGAAGTGTCCGGGTCTTCCTCACCAACAGGAAGTGTCTGGGTCTTCCTCACCAGCCTGAAGTGTCCGGGTCTTCCTCACCAGCAGGACGTTTGAGTCGTGTTTCACAGACCAGCAAGATGATTCAAATGGTGGTATTTAAGATTTTACCTTCTAATCTCTCTTTTTCCTAGTAATATTGAACATACAGCAGTTTTACCCCCTTCAAGGCTTCAAAAACGTTGGAGGTAGTAGATGTTTGAAACGCCTCCTTTAAGGGGTCGCAGACATAAAAGAATAACTGCCTTATGACTCAAAATTGCACGAGCAGAAGCCCTTATCTGTGTGAATCACATAAAAGCTTGAGATGTGACCAGCAGGGCTGCTGTTATTAAAAGGTCAGACTCACCAAAAAATATTAGCTCCTTTGGGAACCATGAAACTTCATTCCACATTTTGTAGTACTAGTTTTACATGTTGAGTGTTGGACAAATTGACTCAGCTCCGACTCCTGCATATGTCTGCCCTATTTGTTTGTTTTCTGAGCATTGGCTAATCTTGCATCTTCTTCTGAGGAGTTAGTAACTCTTGTATTTTTGAAAATTATTTTTCAACCGTTTCCAAACTGACCATTGCTTATATCTTTCCCCCTTTTTATTTTCTTAACACACATTTATGCTCAACGCAGGAGATGGACCTTTTAGTCCATCTCCTGCGTCGTTTACGAGCTTAACTTAGAGAACTTTTTCAAAGCCCTTGCTGATCCGTTGCTTGACGCAGCAAACGGAGCAATACTACCGGAAACCACAGGGGCAGTGTTGAGCAGCATAGCTAACTTGCATCATGCATGTTTGCCGTAACTGCTTCTTCTTCATATTTTTCTTCACCTTCACCATCTTCGTGTTGTAGGGGGGATTGCAAACAACTTTGCAGTGATCCAATATCTACGGTGGCCGAGACCCGCCATTGCTGAAAATAAAAGTAACGCTGCAAACAAAAACAAACGCTGCTGCAAATAAAAAGAAACGCAGCTGAAAATAAAACGACGCAAATAAAAAAGCCACAACGGAAGTGAATTACCGGGGACTATTTTTGCTGATGCACCGGTGTTTTTTACGTGAGAGGAGAAGTCCCTGACCACCACACACAGCTTCAACTTCACATTCATACAAATAACTATTGTTACCCACTCTTTAGATTATTCTTGGCATTATTATTAATGATAAAAACAACAAAAACAACAACACCTCTCACATAAAAACACCGGTGCATCGGCAAAAACAGCCCCGGGTAATTCACTTCCGTTGTGACTTTTTAATTTGCGTCGTTTTTTATTTTATTTGAAGCGGGGTTTCTTTATATTTTCAGCGTTTCTTTTATTTGCAGCGGCGTTTCTATTTGTTTGCAGCGTTTATTTTATTTGCTAAGCGTTTCTTTAATTTGCAGCAGCGTTTGTTTCTGTTTGCAGCGTTACTTTTATTTTCAGCAATGGTGGGTCTCGGCCACCGTAAATATCTGCCACCAACCAGTGAACTCTGAACTCAGCATCGCCCACTAGTGGATGAATCTACTTAACAACCAAGGGAACGTGAAAGACGCATGGACGTATGAGGGTGGTGATGTACGACAACACCTGAAACAGACGTTCGTATCTATATACGTAAGGGAGCATAAATGGGCCTTAAGACCCAGTATGATTAGATGATTACCGTATTTTCAGCACCATAAGGCGCATCGGAATATACGGTAAGATACCATACTATGGTGGCTGGAGTTAAGTTACGTGTCTACCTGATGGAGCTGCGCTACAGGAAATAAAAAAAGAAAAAAACAGGAAGAAAAGTAACGTAAGTCAAATAAAATAAAAAACAACTTTCTGAAAACTTTGTTCACTCACAAAACAAACAAGGAGGGGAAATTTTCCAGTTCATCCCCCATCCCAGAATCCCTCAAAATCTTATTCTTCTGTGTCGCAATTTTTAGTGGTGTTACTTCGGCGACACCGACTACAGTACCAAAATCCCACTGACAACAGTAATAGAAACTAGAAAATTTCAGGAAATTTTGATATGGGCATGCCCTACTGCCCATTCGTCCCCTCTCGCTGCTTTGGTTTAGGGCTGTAGTGTTTGTGTTCGGGGTGGTTCTATGTCAGTTTTAGGTGTTTACGCTTGCATTTCATTCATTCCAGTGCTCGCCACAGGGGGTGTGGGGTTGTTAATACACCTTTGGGGATGGGGCCGTTTGCCATGGATTTTGAAATAAAATTTCCTTAAATCACAGCTTCATGAAATTTGAATATGTTTAAGTCCACAGCGTGCTGAGCCTGGGATCATTTGAACGAAGTCTCTACGATAACCTGTTGCCTAGCAAAAAGCGTCCAAATTCAAATGGAAATTTTAAAAAAAAGAACTGTCAATATCGCAAAAACTGTAATAACTGGCATAATGAGGTTATACGGTCCGTTAGTGCCAATCGGGCCTTTTGTTTGAAAGTTTGAACTATTTCTCTACAATAAAGTTCGGCCGAGCAATAAGCGGGTGAATCTTCGCCGTGTTTGTAAATTTGAACGATGTCTGTACGATAAAGTTCGGCCGAGCAATAAGCGTCCGAATTTTCGCCTTTTTTTTTTGCTTTTTGACATCTAGCGTTGCCACGGTAACACTTTTGACTGAGAAAAGTAATACCCATCGAGGCACGATGGAGACGCATCCAACGATGTATGCCATGCTGGGGTGCACGTTGCGGTTCGGGCCGTATTAACGGACAAAAAAAGCGTGCGGAATAATAAGAATAAGAAAAGGGAAGCGGGAGTCATGCTGTACACCCGCTGGTGTGACGTGGGACTTTTGCGACTTTAGCTTGTTAGCAAAATGCTAGCAACATTGCCCTTTGGGCCATTCTGGACGATTGTAATATGCTCATGCCATTACTTGGCATGCCCATAATTACCGTAATGGTCCTATATAAGGCGCACTGCCTGTTTTTGAGGAAAATTAAAGGCTTTTACGTGCGCCTTATAGTGCGGAAAATAGGGTAATATTAGATTATTTTCTGCACATGACACATTCAAATACATATAAAACTTAAAATGTATTTTAAGTTTTCTATGATCAGTACTAAAATGAAAAAGTAGTATTAAAAACACATTTTCCACAGATCACACCAACATCTGGATTAAAAAGTGGTATTATGTACTATTGTTATTATAAAGACATGTCACCTTCTATTTCTGGGCAGCTGAGTCTTAGTAGTGTGTGTGTTTGTGTGCGGTGTGTGTGTGTGTGTGTGTGTGTGTGTGTGTGTGTGTGTGTGTGTGTGTGTGTGTGTGTGTGTGTGTGTGTGTGTGTGTGTGTGTGTGAAGGGGGGGGGTCAGGGGGTCATCCAGGAAAGACTGATCCTAAGGGACAGACTGCCAGAGCCACTCAGCCACTCCCCTAAAACACACACACACACACACACACATACACACACTCGTGTCGTTCATTCGGGCCGTCAGTCCCGCCGCTGTGACGTGGACGTCGCTGGAACTGACACTAAAAGGGGACAGGGCTCAGCTCCTATCGTCACGGTAACGGGCTGATGGGGAGACAGATGAGCTCCAGCCGCCACACCTGATCACGGAGCAGGACGAGAGCCTCTCCTGCAGCGGGCGCTTCGCCGTCGCTCGCTGTCACGGCCGCAAACAACCAGTGTGACGGCTGGCGGTTTCTGTGTGCGTACGCCTTGGCCGGGACGTCTGACGGCCACGTTCGGCCACACTTGAGGGAGACTCGAAGGAGTCAAGTCAACACATGTGACACTTAAAGACTCGCCCTCTGACTGAAGTGGTCGTAAAGGGACTGACTAAGTCGAACCCTTCTCAGGCGCGGGAGACGCTCATGTTGGATTTGTACTCCCAGAAAAGGTGCCAGGCCTCCGAGTCCTGACAGATGAAGAGGCTCACCGCTGTAGTCGCACCGCACTCCGCACTGCTGTCTGGGAACCATCCCACCATCAAATCATCTAACTTGACTGTTTATTTGTCACTGAGTTTATATTTCAAGCTGTGACATGCGCCTGTGGGCTTGGTGGTGTACGTGCACACACATGCAGGGAAAATCAGGTTTAGGGCTGAAAACCAAGACCAACATCTGCTTCTGCTGTATGAAAGGTTGCAGTTCACTGAATGGCCATTAGGCAATGCAAGTTTATTTGTATAGCACCATTCAACACAAGGTAATTCAAAGTGCTTTACCTCAACATTAAAAGCGACAAGACACAATTAAACAGTAAATAACAAATAAAATGAAATAAAATTACCGTATTTTCTGGACTATAAGCCGCTACTTTTTCCATAGGTTTTCAACCGTGCAGCTTATACAAAGGTGCGGCTATTCTGTGGATTTTTCTTCCACCGCTCGGGGCGCTCTAACTGGAATTAGAATCAAAACTAAGACAAAGTAAATGCAAAGAAGAATACGCTACTTCTTCTTTAGCAGACAGAAGTAGGTAGAAGCAGATTTCAAACAGATAAATAGATAAATAAATACCGGTTATTTTCTCTTGGTTCTGTCCTGTTTTAATCAGCAAAGTTGCTGCCGTGTTAAAAGACACTGGTAGGAAAGGATCTATTTAGGTACAAACATGTACATCATTTACAGTTCAAAATCCTTCTGTACATGTAGTAAATATCTAATCTAACAACATAAATATCTGCGGCTTGCATATCTTTTTTTTTTTTAAATAGAGCGGATGCGGCTTGTATGCAGGTACGGCTTATAGTCCAGAAAATACAGTATAAGAAAAGAGGTAAAATAATAAAAAGCACAGGTTGTTAAAAAGTAAGGGCAGTAGAGTACAGCAGCTACACATCTCATTCTTGCAATGGCAAGAATTACGTTTCTATACGGTCAAAATGTACAAAGACCGGGTCAAATACAGTATTACAAAAGTAATCTGTAACAATTCGTACAGTGAATTAAACCAATTTGACAATTCTATGCCACAATGCCTGTTTCCAGGTCTTATTTCACACAACCGACGAGAATTACCATATTTTCCGCACTATAAGGCGCACCTAAAAGCCTTTAATTTTCTCAAAAAACGGCAGTGCGCCTTATATATGATCATTACGGTAATTTCTGTTACTGTAGTCAGGGGGATTGTGGGTAATGTAGTTGGTGTCGCTGAAGTAATGGCGCTAAAAATGTCAGGAATCGTCACAGACGTTAAAGACGACAGCAGCGACGCTGACTCGCATAATGGCGACTTTGACGAGACGGAGCAAAGCTGGTTTTTATTTTGTTAATAAAGTTTGACATACGATACTTTTCTTCTTGTTTTTTTTTTGCATTTGCTGTAGGATTTTGTAGCATTTCCTGTAGCGCAGCACCATCAGCTAGATACGTAACTCAACCCCAGCCACTATAGTCGGTATTTTACCAGATATTTAATGCGCCTTATAATGCGGTGCGCCTTATATGTGGAAACGTTTTTAAATGCGTTTGAAGGTGCTTCTTATAATGCGGAAAATACGGTACGTACAAAGACCGGGTCAAATACAGTATTACAAAAGTAATAGGGGGTGGATCCAGAAGTGAGTCAATCCTCTATGACGTTCAAGTTCAAATGTCCAGCTTTGTAACTGAAATATACTTACATACTACAAAATGGTTTCTTTGCGAGCCACCTGAGCCCCAGTTATAGTCAGACCTGTTTGGATCCAGGCGGTTCTTACAGTCCAACCACTGCTTAGCTCCTCGGCTGGGGAAACGATGGTTCTGATGGATGTCCGTCAGAGATCTGGCAGTCCTCCTCTTCAGAAGTTGCTCGTGTAACATCGGAGACGATGAACGATTCAATCAGAACGTTAGTTAGCATCGCGGGTTTAACATGAACTTAACAGAGGTGTCAAGTAACACAGTACAAATACTTCGTTACCTTACTTAAGTAGAAATTTTGGTTATCTATACTTCACTGGAGTAATTATTTTTCAGACGACTTTTTACTTTTACTCCTTACATTTTCACACAATTATCTGTACTTTTTACTCCTTACATTTTAAAAACAGCCTCGTTACTCTATTTCATTTAGGCCTTTAAAATAAAAACTATCCAGTTAAATTGCTCCATCCGGATAGAGTGAATTTGGTTGTGGTTGTTTCAGATGTTCTTGTCCAGTTTTGTTCTTACATCCGTTCCCTCAGATTCCTGCAACTAAACTTGGATGTACATTCCAATAAAGGTTAGGATAAATGATAACATGCCTCTGAAGTTTGACTTTTTGCACCATTACAATACTTATAGACAACTAATCATCATATCTCCTGCTCTCTGAAACACATGTTAATGCTCAATAGTACACATATATGGTTCTTTAATATATTTGCATTATACTAAGATACATTCATTTTCAATGGCTTTTGTCCTTAATGGCGTTTTTCCCCCTTAAATTACTTTTACTTTTATACTTTAAGTAGTTTTGAAACCAGTACTTTTATACTTTTACTTGAGTAAAAAACTTGAGTTGATACTTCAACTTCTACAGGAGTATTTTTAAACTCTAGTATCTATACTTCTACCTGAGTAATGAATGTGAATACTTTTGAGACCCCTGTTGTTGAGTCTAAAACCTGAAATGTGACTTTCAGGTTCATGTTGCCTTCGTTTCTCATAGCCTGAAAGTGTTTGTGTGGCACTGACACTTTTCTCCTGCCTGGAGTGCATCCAGGTTACAGTTCCCATCACAGGCCGCGTCCAAATGCTGACATACCTGTTTTTTTGATAATCTGATAGCAATTTGAGCAAAATCCAATGGCTTTACATCCAGTGTGTCATCTGATGCATCGTCGTATGATAAAATGTGCACTGAGACGGCAACTTTGACTGGAAGTGAGAAGTATACCGTCCTCAAACTTGTTTGAATGCATGAAAAACAACATTTTTGTTTGATGTTGTGGCTGTGGGGAAACTCACGCAGAAAAATGAGCCACAGCCAATAATCAGCCTCAGGTTTGATTCACCAAAATAGATATTGCTTAACGTGGCCTACAGGGAAACAAAATTGGAGGAAATCTATATTTGACATATCATAAAAAGTGTCCGGTTTGTATTACTGAGGATGAGTGGACTTACGTCCTGTTGTTTAATAGACTCAGTTGAGCGTAAAGCAGTTTCACTATTGCTTTTAATATGCTGTGGACGGAAATCTCAGCTCCCCTCACCCTGCTCCTCCTGCTGTCTGTCACCTCTGAGCTTTAATGCAAGAGGACAAGTACGATTGACCTGCTAGAAAGCACTAACAGACTGTCTGGACCCTTTACGGCCACTAAAGAGAGAAGGACTATTAACCTCCATCACCCGGCCTCCCTGACTTCGCTCCCCTGTCATTCTCTCTCGGTCCCTGCTTCCACTTTGCCATCACTACTTGGAATTGGTTGGGGGTGAGTGGTTGGCAAGCAGGTCGACGGAGGCCAAAGACGGAGGTTAAGAGCTGGGTCGCTGGCTTTGTGTGACACGTTGCCCTGGTTGGGTTTATAGGCGAGTGCAACAACGCCTTCAAGTACTCGGTCGCTGGATTGATACAGCTGCTGATAATAACCATGTACAATGGCTCCACTGATAAAAAACACATTCACACAGCCTGTAGTTTAAGGTATGATATGTGAGAGAGAAATTAGTGATGGAGGGCAAGAGGTTGTAGGTGGTTGTGTGGTCATCTAAAACCAACCAATATATGTCTATATATATATATATATATTTAGGTATGGGTTGGTATATATTAATATGTGAGAAGAGGAAGCAGAGGACAGGGTTAGATGGAGCCAGATGATTCGCCTGAAATTAGGATAGGATAGTAAAAGAGGATAGGAAAAGGAGAACCGGAAAGCAGAAAAATAGAGGTTTCTGTGCAAAGACGAGTCTTTATGGTGCCACCAGGACTTCTGAGGTACGACCACAGATGATCACAGACCGGATTTACCAACACGTCATGCACGTAATCACAGTCTATAATCACACATTAGTACGTTAATCTATCGTCTACGTATTGTCAAAGTATCGTCAATGTATCGTTACTGTATCGCTAATCTATCGTCAACCTATCATCAACATATCATCAACATATCATCAACATATCATCAACATATCATCAACATATCATCAACATATCGTCAACGTATCGCCAATGTATCATTAACGTATCGTCAATGTATCGTCAACGTATCGTCAACGTATCATTAACGTATCGTCAATGTATCATTAACGTATCGTCAACGTATCGTCAACGTATCGTCAACGTATCGTCAACGTATCGTCAATGTATCATTAACGTATCGTCAATGTATCATTAACGTATCGTCAACGTATCATTAACGCATCGTTAACGTACAAATCAACGTATTGTTAACCTATCGTCAACATATCGCCAACGCATTGTCAACGTATCGTGAACATATCGTCAACGTATCATAAACTTATCGTTAACCTATCGTCAACCTATCATCAACATATCGTCAACGTATCGTCAGTGTATCATTAACTTATCATTAACGTATCGTAAACGTATCATCGAGGTATTGTCAACATATCGCCAACGCATCGTCAACGTATTGTTAACCTATCGGCAATGTATCCTCAACTTATCATTAACGTATCATAAACATATCTCCAATGTATCGTTAACATATCGTCAACGTATCGTCAAAATATCACCAATTCATAGTCAACGTATCACCATTGTATCATCAACGTATTGGTAACATATCCTAAACGTATCTTCACCATATCGTCAACGTCTCACTACCGTTACTCCGAACTGGGTGGTGGAAAGCAAACATTTAAAGGGCTTTTGAAAGCAGACAAAGAGAGCTCTCTGATGGTGAACCAT
>NC_084599.1:38264288-38369288 GCF_033807715.1 Cololabis saira
AAACTAACATGACGCTCAGACCTAATTGAAAACAGGATGACTGCAGAATAACGGCTTAACTTTTAAACTACAAGTCAGTCCGTTTGTTCTGACTGTACTTCACAAGTCTATAATAAAGCTGAGCATCGTGCCGTTTTTTACTTGGATCGTGAATTTTCAGCCATTTAATTTATCCACCTTATTTCTCCTGGAGGCCAGTCTTGTGCCGGTCAGGTGGCTGTCGTTAAAAAACCCAGCCGTTCTCGTATTTCTCTCATTCCTCCCACCTAACTCTTTCTGTCCTGCTCTCGTACGTCTCGGAGGGTCATTTGCCTCTTCGGATGAGATTATGAGCCATAATGGAGGAGGTGTGGAGTGCTGAGACAAGGAGAAATGGGCTGCCGTGCAGATAGAAGATTTGATGGTTAGTCGATAGCTCTTCTCTGTCGTCAGAGGGGGGTGGGGGGGCTGGAGACGGCCACGCTTGGGCCTCCAGTCAGTGGAAATGCATTATTTTTTAAGATTGCCTAAAACGGTCTCGGAGAATAATTTTCGCGTGAACTAACCTTGAACATTCCCGTACTTATGTAAATGATCACCATCAGAGGTAATCAATGGGGGGAAAAGCCTTGAGGGTCTGGAACGTTATGGTGAACATTTTCAGTGTCGGGCTGGTTTTAATAGCCCTGTAAGACAAGATGAGGGGTCACAGTGACATCCGTCTTCTTCTTTCTGTGCTGGTGACTCAGGAAACATGCCTGGTTGGTTTTTTCTGTGGTTCTGAGTCCCGGCAGGATCGGTCCGGCGTCTGGACCTGACGGCTGTCTGTCCTCTCAGGTTTACTGCACCCCGAGGGACGAGCTCGTCGTCCACGGCGACAGGAAGCGTGAGTGACACCTGACACATGGCCAGGTTCAGGGTGGCGCTAACAGACGCTCTGATTGACCAGAGCTGACATGAACACACACAAACACACACAAACACACATGAACACAAGCAGAACGACACCAAAGCAGGTGAGTGTGAGGGAGTTCACATCCATTCATATCAGCTGTGCTTAGCACCAGGGCCGGTGTTCTGCCAATTTCTGCTACCTGCCGAGAAATGCTACTTTGTGGTTCTGCGCATGTGCACAGTCGATTCTCAAAGTTTGCATCATTTCTTTCACGATGTACAATGGATAATATGGGATGTTGAGTATTTGATCCTTCAAAATACACTTACCCATGGCCATGACATGAATGCATTACACTTTGTGACCATTATACGATAAAAAGAAAGAAAGAAAAACAATTCTATGGCTTTATTTGATATTCATTTAGGCATTTGGGTTTATTTAACCTGGCAGGTCATTAAGAACACATTCCTATTTATAATGACGGCCTGGTAAGAGACAATGGGAAAACTTGGGGGAAAAGGAAGTGGTTTAGGGAGTAAAACACAGTAAGATTGTAGCTCTACAAAGGTAGAAAACCATTAGGTAGCATTTTTTGGCAAAGCAGCAGAAATTGGCAGAACACTGGCCCTAGACTTGTAGTTCTCGAGACCATTCTTGTGGCGCTTTTCCACTAGTACCTACTCATCTCAACTCGGCCTGGTTTCTTTTCCACTACAATTCAGCACCTGGTGCAGAAGTAGGAGTTTGGAGAAGCTGCAGTGACGTATTTGATTGTGTATCTAAACGAAGAAGACAACACTAAAGATGTAGAACCTGGAGGAGATGATAGATGTGCTGCTGGGTCTGTGACTTGTGTTTGATATCAAGTTAAAAAATGAGAGTGAGAGAAGCTTCAAGCGGCTACGCTTTTTAACTTTTTAACTTAACACCGGTGTTGCACATTAAAAATTACACGTAGCGACGTTGAACACTAACCTTTTCACTTATTTTCTCGTTCGTTGTTCTTCTTATTCCTCACTCTTCTTATTTCTTCCTTTTCACTTACGTCCTCTTCGTCTTCTTATTCCCCTCTCACGTTAAAAACACCGGTGCATCAGCAAAAATAGTCCCTGGTAATTCACTTCCATTGTGGCTTTTTTATTTGCGTCGTTTTTTTATTTTATTTGCAGCGGGGTTTCTTTATTTGCAGCGTTTATTTTATTTGCAGCTGCGTTTCTTTTTATTTGCAGCGTTTCTTTTATTTTCAGCAATGGCGGGTCTCGGCCAACGTAAAAACCGGCCCTTTGTTGTCAACTTATAAATATGGTTTTGAGATTTTTCTTTGCTTCCATGTTTGACGAGTGCTACCTGATGCTGAGAGCAGGTAAACACAACCTTCATGCATGAGCAGAAATGGCCTGCCAGCCTGTAGTTGCGGTCCGGACCAGTCCGGGGCCGCGGTGCGTGCAGGGTCTCAGAAGCATGTGGATGTGTGCAGTGAGCTGAGTGGACACGCATGGCCGCATCCACGTTAATGCATGAAGCTCATTACTATTCATCTGCAGAACATGCATGCAGCTTGGCGCACAGCTGTTCCGGTGCAGGTGACCACACGCTCGCGCCGCGCCTCGCTGCGCCGCAGCGGCCTGCGTATGTTTACTCTGGTCGCTTCGCCTGTTTGCAAACAGCTCTGCTGGACCTGCTGATGTCCTGTATGGAGAAGCCTCTCATATCTGCACGCTTGGAGGTAAACCCTCGGGGGACGGCAGCAAGAGGAAGCTGTCGAAGCTCTCAGCGTTAGCATGCACACACACACACACACACACAACCAGCTCCTGACGTGGAGGGTATTGACTTCTCGATCAGGTGGGATCGAGGGTTGTCCTAACCTTCGCCCCAGAGCCCTTCTGGTTCCACAAACACGCAGGACGCTCCATCATAGAGGGTCACCGAGGGTCACACCTGCGTTCAGGGGACGAAGGAAGTCGTGCCGTTAAAATAAACACTCAAAAACATCAAAACATGATGAATTGAACTAGTAAGAGATCAGTTCTGTTATCTTTCCTACTTCGTAATCCATCGCTGTCCTCAAGAAAGGTGATGATGAAGAAATTCTGACTTGTATGGACCGTGTTCACGCCGCCTGTCATCTCGCGGCCGCCGCGCCCTTGTCCGCCCTGCAGAAGCAGAAGTAGTGTTGTTTTTGTCAGCCTGTTTCAATTTTAGTTTTAGTCTAGTCTTTGGGTCAGGCTTTCATTTTAGTTTTTATTAGTTTTAGTCACGTTCATTCTCCTTTTAGTCGTGTCAAGTTTCAGTCGACTAAAAGTCTGAGCATTTAGTCTATTTTAGTCTAGTTTTAGTCAAAGATTGTATTTAGCCAAACCCATTTTACAATTCAAACAAGGTTATCTTATTATTATTATATTATTGTTACCTTATAGACTTATTTTTCCGCATTTCTCCTCATCTTTTTCTTTTTCAACGACACATTGGGTTTTTTTTCCACGTCTATGTAGGAAAGTGTTTCCAAAGATGGTTCTTCTTCTCCTCCAGCCCCAGAGCAGATCCCCGCGTTTCTCTATGTAACTTTGTTTTTAATTGACGTTAACTATAGCTCTGCGTTAACGGCATCAGCCTCTAACTCTGCAGCTGCATCTTCTGGATCTGATTCCTGCTGCAGCGACTGGGATTGAGGACTAACGTCACCCAGCAGAACTAAACCAGAGAAACTACTGAAAACATGGACATTAAACCAGAGAAACTACTGAAAACATGGACATTAAACCAGAGAAACTACTGAAAACATGGACATTAAACCAGAGAAACTACTGAAAACATGGACATTAAACCAGAGAAACTACTGAAAACATGGACATTAAACCAGAGAAACTACTGAAAACATGGACATTAAACCAGAGAAACTACTGAAAACATGGACATTAAACCAGAGAAACTACTGAAAACATGGATGTTAAGGATCTTTGGTAGAACATTTCGTCTCGTTTTGGTCAACGAAAATGAAGATACATTTTAGCAGTTTTTATTTTGTAATCTACATTTTAGTCTCGTTTTTATTCCTCTACGATATTGCATTATATATTTAATAGTTATCGTCACATGACCAACATTTTTGTTGCGTCTCGTTTTCCTCAGGTGATAAAAGTTTGTAGGCAATATTTAGTCATAATTTCCATTGATGAAAGCAACTTTAGACAGAAAGACGTGAACGTTAAAGCTGCAGTCGGGAAAATTCAATAACGGGCTCAAAAATGTGAAAACACAAGGAGAATTCGGCCGGCGGGCCTCGCTCCTGCTGCCGCGGTGACGAGGAAACTACCTAGCACTCCTAGAGACATGGGCTTGATGTCAGCCATGAACTGTGGGAAATGACTATCTTGAGGTCGTAGGATGCCGTAATACTTTGTGAAAGTGCACAACGGGGGCGTATAGGGAGTGAGGCCCGAAGAGAGCATCTCTGGTGTGTCTCTGGAGGACCGGATGGGTTCTCGCCACCCTGGGAACCCCGTAGAAACTCCAGGGGAACCCTACAACATATGTTCCTTATTTCAGTCATGTCTGGGATGATTATTGATCTGAACTGACTTCATCGATCAGTGTGACGAAGGCCCGTCACTGAGGACAGGCAGCACATACTCAGACACGCTAAAACCGGTCCCTCATGTGCATTATTTCCCCTGTCATTGTGGTGAGTGCACGCATCACTATAAAACAACAATTGAACATTTACAACATCACCTGCAGTCATATATATTCAAAGAAAACATAGTCACAGTTTAGTCAAGTCAGGTTTTTTTTAATTCATACCCATCCTTTGGTTACTGAAGTATAGACGAATCCGACGAAACCCGGAAGTCGAGCGGCCGCCATTACTGCGGTGGCGGCTCCGCTCCTCCGCTCCAGCCCATAGACATATATACGTATGGATCTATTACTCCGCTCCCTGCCAGGCTCTCTTAATGTATTTGTATCATCGGAACACTCCTGTCCCGTCACGTGCATTTGTTTTGATAGTGAATGAAGACGGGACGGACTTTCAAAACTACTTTTCTGTTTCACCAAGTGAACAGACGGAACGCAAAAAAAGATGTTAAACTGCTGGAAAGGAACTGGAATTTACCTGGATACCTTAAACAAGGAAGCCAGGGAGCGGTATATGGAGAAAAGAATGATTATTAACGGTTTGGGTTCATATGAAATCACTACTGACGCTCCGATGAGGATTTACTGCCGCAGTTCTGCAGAACCACCGTCTTACTACCTTGTTTAGTGTTTGGCAGCTGCTTTGGTAAATGTTTGACTCGCCATGTGTTTCAATAAATTAGTATAATATAACAACATACAGTAGCCTACATCTTTTTTATTACTCTTACTTCTCTTTTCTTTTTTTTTATGCTGAAGAGGCTCCGTGAGCAATATTTTTCTTTTCCTCGTGAGATTATTTTTTTCTTCTGCAGCTACAAATAGAGTTGATATTTTTTCCTCAACAAACTAGTTTTATCTGCAGATTGGGGTTATGTATGTATGTATTCTGTATCATCCGGAGCTGAGATAGTTCTGCCCTTCAATTAGAGACCTGTAATTGTGTTTTTTTTCGTCATCGGACGCCAGGCGATCAATAAAATATTCTTGGATACCTAAAATAAAACAAAACATAAACAGGTAATATTTAATTGTGCAGACGTGCCTCGTAAGGAGAGGAGGTGGAGAGAGCTATATTACAGTGTTTAATCATACACTCCCTTATCTCCCTATTCCTCTATTCTTTCCTGCTTATCGCTCAAACAAATCATTATTTATAAATTAACATCAGCATTAATTTAAGATACCTTCATTATTTATGGAAGGCCACTGTCTAACATCATCAATCCAGCTATAATGATGCTGTAGAGCGTCAGGTTACAATAACAGCGCTGCGGTGGCAGGTTGACACCTGCCACCGCAGCAATGGCGCCGCCGCAAGATGGCGGCGCACACAAACCGGTCGCCGGATTCGTCTATACTAACTGCTGTCTCTCTTCTCCACAGTCACTGAGGCCACATTTACACATAGCAGGGTATTTTAAAAAACGGATATTTCCCCCTCTACGTTTTGAAAAATACCATAATTTACACAAACCTGCATAAATAGCTGTTAAGGTGCTAAGAGCAGCCAAACCTGCAGGGGGCAGTGTAACGAGAAGCATAAAGTCGGAATCCTGGAAAAAAACATCAAACAAAGGACACGAGTAACTTCCAGTTACTTCCAAGATGAACGAGAATCTTTCGTTTGGAGTGACAGAGAAGTAGAGTTACTTTTAAGTGTGAATTTAGAATATAAAACAGGTAAAATACAAGAAAATATTGACGGTGCCCAACCAAATTGTAAACACAGGTCGCACACATGACGCTGGTGACGTTTCTGTTGCATAATGTGACGTTCTGAAGCCTAAATCTCCGTTTCCCTCCGTTTACAAGCAAACGTGAAGACGGAGTTTTTGCAAATCTCCACTTTGGCCGGAGTTTATAGAAATGATTGTTTTTGGTGACTTTGAGCTTCGTTTTCGTGTAAACGAACGGCTAAAACGCATGAAAACACCACCGTTTTTGCTACGTGTAAACGGGGCCTGAGTGAACCAGAGCTGCACAGGTGTGCCATGCGTGGCTGGGTTATTATTCAATTAAGTTGTGTTGTGGTATAAATTGGGGATTTATTTGATAGGAGGTAGTGGTATAGTTTTGTGGGGCCATTGTAGAGAGCTTCTAATGTTTCTAATGTTTGCCTATTACCTTTAATTGGTTACTTTTACGCGACCCGGTAACGGATAAAGCGGGAGAAGATGAGTGAGTGAGTGAGTGGTTACTTTTATTTGATTTCCAATTAATTATGGGTTGGTCCAGAGGGAGGGGCTCAGCAGTTTAAGGCCTCTGTACGGTGGCCGAGACCCGCCATTGCTGAAAATTGAAGAAAGGCTGCAAATAAAAAGAAACGCCACTGCAAATAAAATAAACGCTGTAAATATAAAGAATCGCCGCTGCATGAGGCAAATAAAAAAGCCACAACGGAAGTGAATTACCGGGGACTATTTTTGCTGATGCACCGGTGTTTTTATGTGAGAGGAGAAGAAGAAGACGAAGAGGACGTAAGTGAAAAGGAAGAAATAAGAAGAGCGAGGAATAAGAAGAACAACGAACGAGAAAATAAGTGAAAAGGTTCATCGCTACGTGTAATTTTTGTGCAACACCGGTGCATCGGCAAAAATAGTCCCCGGTAATTCACTTCCGTTGTGGCTTTTTTTATTTGCGTCGTTTTTTTATTTTATTTGCAGCAGGGTTTATTTTATTTGCAGCGTTTCTTTTTGTTTGCAGCGTTTATTTTATTTGCCAAGCGTTTATTTTATTTGCAGCGGCGTTTGTTTCAGTTTGCAGCGTTACTTTTATTTTCAGCAATGGTGGGTCTCGGCCACCGTACCTCTGGCCAGTGGCCACCAAGGTTCGTTTGTTGTTCAGTTCGGGGGTTGCTGCTGAACAGAGCAGGTGTATATCAGTGTACATATTTTTTCCCTCAGTTTTTTTCTTAGTTTCATTTGTTGGACGTCCGAGTTTCTTGTTTTTTTCATTATTTTTGTAAATAAAACACCTTAAACTGCTTTAGCGACTCCAGACATTAACACACAGTTGTATTGTGTAACAATCAGTCAGAAAACATCATCAGCTTTTAAATCCCTCTCAGATCCAAAGTTTTTGTGACAACTTGTTTCTCTTTGTAGCCCCTCCCCTTCCTGAGTAAATACCTTTCATGCTCCCGACCTCCCCTCCTCTAACCCTCCCCCATCCCTCTCTCCCTCTCTCCGTCTCTCCGCCTCTGACACGCTGATCAATTCCCCATCAAATCCTAATGCTGCAGTTTAACTCAAGTGTGGCATCTTAATTAGAACGATAACTGCACGCTGTCAGGGTCTTCGACGGCGCCGGCCGCCGGCCAACGCTCCTCATCGACAGGCTGCCAGCGTTCGGGGGGGCTCTGGAAGCAGGGGGGGGTAAACGGGCGGGACGGAGATGGACAGATGAGGGGACGAGGAAAGAGTAAAGGGTGAGCAGCAGGAAGTGAGTGGGAGGTTTACCTGAAACGACTCGACAGGGAGGCGAGAAAGTTCAGAAACATCTTGTTTTTGTCACTAGGCCTGTGTTGAAAAGATCGATTTTCCGATTCTAAATCGATTCTCATATTAGTTCCTAAAAATCGATTCATATGTCTAAAGATCGATTTTTTTTTTTTTTCTCATCATTACATTACAACTTTTGGTATTTTTTGTTTATCCCCAAAAAAGGAATGTTTTGTTGGACACGAGAATAACTAGTGCCATGTTTTTACCTTTAAATATGTTTAAAGGTATGAAAACATTAAAGTTTTCAGTTATAATTGCATAAATTGTCTATATTTCTTTGCTCTATATACTTTCTTGGGGTTACATTTGCATAAAATGCTTAAAAACAAATTCTCATAAATGGAAAAAAAATTAAACTGATTTCATAGTTCTGTTTCCTCCCTGGATCTGTTTGGTAATTCTGCCCCACGATGTTTCTGAAAGCAGTTCTATCAGCATTCTGGGAGCTGATTGGTCCTTACAGCATCATTAGCTGCAATACTTGCTGTTGAATCTCAATATAATACTAGTATTAATATGTTGCAGAACTACACAGTCATATAATTCATGCAACAGCTGAAAAAACAGTTTTAATAACACTAATACAAATCAATATCAAATCGAATCGTATCGAATCAAAACGTGATAATCGATTCTGAATCTTAAGAATCGGAATCGAATCGATTCTTGACATTTGAATCGATCCCCAGCTCTATTTGTCACCATCGTCTCCGGCTGCTCCGTCCCCTGATGGAGGGATGTTTGCTTTCAGGGAGGAGGAAGAGTCTGGTTCTGGACGGGTAGAACGTTGTTGGAGAAATGTGTTTCTGCACTCACAACTATACAGCGGCAAGAATGAGATACAAGACAGAGAGATATTAGATTCAACAATCTTAGTACTTGCAAGGAGTCGTTAGGCAGCTTAACATAAGTGTTAATTTGATTAAAATTAAGTTAATACAGTTAATACAGACGTAAACCATATATGTACTCCATAGTAGGGATGGGCGGTATGGACTAAAAAATGTATCACGATAATTTCTGGCATTTATCCCGATAAAAATGACGATTAAAAAAAAAAACCAATTATTATTATTATTATTAGTATTATTATTATTAGTATTATTAGTATTATTAGTATTATTATTATGTATAGTATATCATATTATTATTAGTATAGATATCAGATAGTTGAATGGATGAATGAATGGGATGCCTGGGTCTGGGGCCCTCCGTTGTCGGGCCTGCACTGGTTTCGCCTTGTTGGGGGGTTCCCTCTCTCTCCGGGCCCGTCTCCGGTCCCCCCCGCTGCCTCTGCGGCGGGGCGCCCCTCTGGTCTTGGAGGGCCACTTTCATGGGGGGCGGGTGCGCCTGCCCGCGTCGGCGGCCGGGGCGGCTCTGTCTCTCCGGGCAGGCTGGCCCCCTGCCGGGTGGGGGTCGTTGGCCTGAAGGGTGAGGGCCTCCTGGCCGCGTGTCCGGCCCGGGTGGCCGGGGATTGCCTGGCTCGCGGTCCACCGCCGCGGGATCCCTGGCTGCTTCTTCCCGCGCCGTGGGGGCCCCAGTAATAATGCACATATATACTTTTGGTTTCTACCGTCATGGTATCAATCATTAATATGTGTGCAGACAAGGTAAAAAAAAAAAAAAAAAAAAACAATTCAACTCCACCTTTTTAACTATAAATCTATCACCACATTCCGTCTTTGGAGCCCCCAAATCACTGCTCTAAAAGATACTAAATACTACTAAACGTCATCAATGGGAATTTATCATTCTTTCTTTCTTTCTTTCTTTCTTTCTTTCTTTCTTTCTTTCTTTCTTTCTTTCTTTCTTTCTTTCTTTCTTTCTTTCTTTCTTTCTTTCTTTCTTTCTTTCTTTCTTTCTTTCTTTCTTTCTTTCTGGCTCATATCTTTCTTTCTTTCTGGCTCATATCTTTCTTTCTTTCTTTCTGGCTCATTTATTTCTTTCTTTTTCTTTCTTTCTTTCTTTCTGGCTCATTCCTTTCTTTCTTTCTTTCTGGCTCATTCCTTTCTTTCTTTCTTTCTTTCTTTCTTTCTTTCTTTCTGGCTCATTTCTTTCTTTCTTTCTTTGTTTCAAGCTCATATCTTCCTTCCTTCCTTCCTTCCTTCCTTCCTTCCTTCCTTCCTTCCTTCCTTCCTTCCTTCCTTCCTTCCTTCCTTCCTTCCTTCCTTCCTTCCTTCCTTCCATAAATCAGTCTTTACACAAAAACATCATCAACGGGAATATATTGTTTTTACTGTGAGATACAAATTCTTACCGTGGGGAATTTTTTTGACGGTTTATCGTGAACGGTAAAATATCGCCCATTCCTACTCCATAGTTACAAATCAATCATATTGAAAGCATTCAGTTGTCTCCAAGGTTTATCTGATTCAATCATGACTACTACTGTGACAATCAATGGCAGTCTTGTAGTTACATTCAATAGGGCAAAAGAGCCCCTTCCAACACTCTTCCAGTTTAACTCCATAGGTCAAATGTTGCTTCCAACGCTCATCTAGTCACCGTATTTTTCCACTTGTAATGCTGTGAGTATAATGATAGTTACAAACATTATAAAACATAGATCATTTACATACATTTTCATAAAAAACATCAAAGACTCTAGGGAGGAATTAAAGAAAGAAAATGACAAGAAAGAGAGCATGCAAGGACAATGAAAAGATACACTGGAGGGGAAGAATGAAGGCGAGGAATCGATCGACGGGGCAACTGCCATAAAGAAGATCTGAGAAAGAACAGAAGCAGAAATGAAAGAAAAGGGAGAAAGAGGGACAGAAGACATGACGAAAGAAAACAAGGGGTTCAGCTGAACAGATTCTCCGCAGGTTCTCCGGCGGAGATGGTGAATTCCCTCGCTGTCGACCTCGACCAGTCCATCCGTCCTCGCTCTTCTCCTCCCAGCTGAAACGAGGGGAAGAGGGGAAGAGGGGAAGAGGGGAAGAGGCGTGAGAAAGAGGAGATGAAAGACACAGGCAGGGCGGACAACTTTCTCTTTTTGTGTGACAAATAAAGAAATCAATAAATCATTGTGGGCCTCTGACGGCCTCGGCGAGGGGAGGGGGGGGGCGACTCGCTCCTCATGGAGTATTTATGAAGCTGTCGCCGGCCCCCCAACCCCCCCACCGCCGGTCCGTGTGTGTCGGCTGGCCGGGGAAGGAGAGTACAGTCTGAAATATTTAAATGTTTGCGTGCATTTCACACCGGACCTGTGGCCCCCGCGGGGGGGGCGGCGGCTACACAAGGGCGGCGGGGGAGGCGAGGACGGTTCAGGGTGTTTTGTCAACATGCGTGTTTGTCGCTGATGTCATTCACGCTGCTCCCCGTCACCAGAAACTCACAAACCGTTGGGTTTCAGTCCAGTTTTGTTGGGAGATCATTTATCCAGAACCATCGGCGGACCTCGAGAGATAAAACGAGTCTTCCTCCCGGTGGACATGTGGACCCTCCTCAGGGAGAGCATCTTCACCTGATGCCTGAACCGCCTCAACTGGCTCCTCTGGATGTGGAAGAGCAGCGACTCCAGTGGCGTCAATTCAGTCAAAGCTAAGGTATGGCAAGGTTAAGAGTCTCAGAACTTAACTACAGTATCAATCAACATGCCCAGTATACTCATTACAGAAGTCTGCGATGTAGCTTATCTGTGTTGTGAAGAAAATTTGAACTTCCTCCAGACCTCCAGACTCAGAGACAGTTTCTTCCCCCAAGCTGTTGCTCTGATGAACTCTCATCACTCATAGAGTCTCAGCGTAATAAATCACTGTGCAATAATAATAATAATAATAATAATAATAATAACCACAATCATATGCTGTAACAATGCACCTTTCTATAACCATGTCTACTTCATACTGCTTCACTTTAAAAAAAATTGTATATATGTTAATAAGAGCTGTCATTTGTCTATTTACTGTACAGTGAGTGAAAATAACCGAGTCAAATTCCCTGTCTTGTTTAACTCACTTGGCCAATAAACCTGATTCTGATTCTGATTCTGAGCCGGACCTCCTCTGGCTCTTAGCTGCGCCCACAGATTCTGTTCATGAAAGTTCTGAACAGGATCAGCTGCCATCTGGAGGGGGGTACGGCCCGTCTGACTGGGAATACCTGCAGCAACCGACCCAGCACCCCAAACTCCCAGTGCATCTCTTACTGCAAAAATCCCATGCACAGTGTAGGCCCTACGTTAGATCTGGTGCCTTGCTCTGCGACCAGGACGGACACCACGTGGTTGCTCCTGGTCTCCAGCAGCCCTGCAGGGAGGATTCTGCAGGAGGTTTGTGCACCGTAGCTTCCTCTTCAATCACTGTTTTGTAGCTGTTTTTAGTTCAGAACTGCCCGATGTGAATTTCAGCAGCTCAACGGTTTGTCTGAGGCGGAGGAGAGGATGTGAGTCTCCAGCAGTGAGTTGTTGTGGATGGTGTGAGCCCCGTGTCCATAGAGAGGTGAACTCGTTCAATTTAATTCAATTCAATTTTATTTATATAGCGTCTAATACAACAAAAGTTGTCTCTAGACGCTTTCCAGAGACCCAAAATATGACCCCCGAGCAATTATTACATAAACAATGGCAGGTAAAAACTCCCCTAGTGGGAGAAAAACCTTAAGCCAAACTCGTCCAACTGGCTGCTTGATCACCTCTGTGCTTTCACTCGGATCTGGGAACATCGTAGCAGCAGCTGGCCGGTCGACCGCAGTGCTCCTACGGCGGTGCGGTCGTGTTGAAGATCTGCTTCATAAAGTGCCAATCCATTAAAAACTTTAAATCTAAAATCAATTTGGAAGTGGACAGGGAGCCAGGGAGGGGATGCCAAGTCCAGAGTTATGATCCTGCTTTCTCGTGCCAGTGAAAAGAGTCGGTGGACTGCTGTCGTACTACCGCAAGATGTGGTTTATCTTGCTGAAATAAGCAAGACCTTCCCTAAAAATGCCAAGTTACTGAAATCATTAGAACAATACTTCATGAACACATGAAAATGATATCGCTGCAGTAGGAATCATTTATTTCTCTCAGTGCTCGGAATTTCCAGATTGTGTTCCTGCCGTCACGTCTCAAGGAAACTCTAATACCTCATCCCTAATATTAATTTCCAGAGTTTGAAGCTCGTTAATGATGCAGGATTGAAATTCTTTAGACTTCCCTCTTCTCTCTATCCGTTTTAGTCCTGCCATTCGTCCGTCTGATCTTCTCAGCGACACATCTAGATGTCTGAGCCTCGTTGGAGCTTCAGAAACCTTTTTCAGCAACGTTTCTCACGGAAACAACTCACCCGTTGTCATGGTTACGCATCATAATGGAAGTTCAACTGCCACAGCATCCAAAGCTGAGAAGGGAGATGTTTCCAAACATTTGGATATTTTCAACCAGAGCCACTACGGCTTCAGATGACATGACACGTTGGTCCAGAACAAGCTTAATCTATCTAGTGTCACGACTGGTGTGGTGAGGACCCAGATGCAGGAGAGCGAGAGGCAGTAGTTCAACAAAAATGGGTTTATTCCACAAAAAAAGCAAGGACCAACAACCAAAGCGCTGCTTAGCAGGATCAATAACACAGAAACAGGGATAAAAAAAACTGGAGGAAAAACTTGGCAGGACACATGGAGGAAAGCACAGTACGGAACCACAAGGAGCAAGGGAATGACAAGACCAGATATACACAGGGGATAACGAGACACAGATGCAGACAATCAGGGCAGATGGGACACAGGCGGGGCAAAACAGAAACAAACTGGGGGAAATGTCAACCACTGACATCTAGTCAGCCTGAATTCTTGTTGCTGGAGCGGCACGGTTTTATTTGATCTTCTTTTAAATTGGCTTATATCAGACTTTTTCAAGATGTCAGGGTGGCAACGCCCTCACAAATACAAAGACGATACATGCTGCATGTGGCACCAGATTTTGAGGCCTCACTCTCTCCGGATGGGCCGGTTCGGGAAGCAGACCGGCCGAGCAGCACCTCTGAGGGGATCAGCAGCTTCTCCAGATGTTAAGGTGCCCCCCTGCACCGGCTGGTGTGACAAACCGCCAGCGTGGATCCCAGACATCAACAAAGAGGGTGGTTGACACCTGTGTAGAGAATCTCAGGACGGCGGAGCATCAAAGAGTAGATCTCGGCCCTTTTTTAAAGCAGGTGTATCTTTTCCACCTTAATATAATATTTCCAGAGTCATTGTGATGGTACATCAACTTCCAACAGGTTTAATGAACCTCTGAGGGGTCTGTATCGCCTTCACTGGCACTATGTAACTTTGAGGAGCATGGTAGGAACCCTTCCACACTAAAAAACTACACATTTTTACGGCTTTGACTGCTTTACGGCATACGTCACTTCCCCCTCCTTCCCGATTCGTAGTGGAGATGAAAGCTGGGCGGGGCGTGGAGCGCAGAACTCAGGAGAAGCTGGTATCATGGCCGAAGCAGCGAAAAAAACGAAGAAAATCAAAGTTTTATCGGAAGAGGCGAAAAAAGAATGCGGGAGAGTAACAAGCTAAATATCCGGACAAGAATAAACTTTGGATCGGCGTTCACTCGCTGGCGTGAGCTGAAAGACAAGGAGGGATGTCCGACAAGAGAGACAGAATTGTTATGATACAAATGTAAATGTAGAGTTCTATGTTCAATAAGAATCTAAATTAGAATGTTTTCACATACGTCTTGGGTTCTAGTATTTTTCCTGAGAACTGTAAAATTGTGCTGGGCTGATCTGCAAAACATTCAGTTATTTACAGGTTATAAAGTATTTTTTTATTTTGTCAGTAAGTATGTTGGACTACTAATTTATGACGAAGTCCCTCTAAAAAACGTGACAGGAAAAAGGTGCAGAGCGTATGAGTTTGTAGGACGCATTATCTCGCTGAAACAACTTAATAAAACCAAGTTGAACTTAGGGTTTTTCAACATCGTCATATTATATTGTTTAGCCAAAAATAGATACATTACCTCTTCGCTATCCATCCTGCAAACGACCGCTGAAAACAGAATAGTAATTTTGAAAGTCCGTCCCGTCTTCTCTCATCAAAACAAATGCACGCGACGTGGACAGGAGTTTTCCGGCAGTACGTGCTGGTGCTCATGGGAAATGTAGTTCTTTCTGGTAAAGCACTACCGCTTTTGTCCAAAGGAGCCGCCAAACTCAACAAAAGCTGAAAGTTACATTGTGCTGCTTTAAGCAAATGAAAGTATCCAATGGGAGGGCGTCACCTAATTAAAGAGGAAGTTTCTTCTTTGGTTCATCGCAACAGTGGAAGTATTCCAACAGTGTATGAAAAGCATGAAGAAGAAACTGATTGCAGTCGTTGCAGGTTTCCCAGCTCTTTCAGACCCCTCGTCGCATCAGGACAGCGAGCAGAGTGACAGCTTGGAGGACGGTGGCACTGCCCCCATGGCAGCAGTTCAGAGCAGAGAGCTTATATTTATGCATTATAGTACAACAGCAACGCTGAAATAAGGTTTCCTGCAGCCTCTACCTGTATGTGACGCAATGCATCACCTGAGACGGGTTGGACGCCTGGTCCGAGGTGCTCGTTGCTGCTGATAAGTTCCTCCAACATCTTTTATTTTGGGTTATTTGACCCTTTTCTTGTGCCAAGCAACCTGACATCAGAGTGGCTCCTCGCTTGTATAAATCAATCAAAAGCTCTAACCCTCAAAGAAAAATCAAAGAAAGAGATGACTTCTAACAATAACTGGGTGAGGAAGAGAAGCCAAACTAGTGTAACTGAGGACAAAGAGGACAGAGAGTATTGAGAGGTGGGCTAAACAAAAAGAAGAACGTGGAACAACAGCAGCTCTGCCATTAAAATAATTTGTGCGTTAGTGTGTAATGATGGTTTAACGCTCCCTCTCTCCGAGCCTCTCCAAGCAGCAGTATTAGCAGCAGCATTAGTTGATTAATGAGTCCAGATCCAGAGGAGGGCTCTGCCACGGAGGAGAGTCCCCCTAACCTGCTCTAATCCCGCTATTACACGCAGATTATCCTGATTATTGCACCGGGACGAGCTCTGCAGACCCCGAGCTCAAATTACCAACAAGGCCTTGGTGGGAAACGTTGTCAATTTTACTCTTGAGGATAATCCCTAAATGAGAGTGATTGCCCCGTTAAACCTCCACCATGGGCGTCTCTAATGTCTCTGAAGACAGTTTCATAGACAGTGGTGTACTTTATATCTTACAGACCATCAACCATTCATTAGAACGATCAGACATCTCACCGTACCTTTGTACTTTATTGGGCACCAGTTCATAAAAAAAGCCATTTCTTGACGTTTGGTGAGTCCTGTCCGTTCAAGACTGTCCCAGAACACCATCTACGGATTCTTCTGATGGAACGTGACCTTCTCTGAGATATCTGTGGATGTGGGGATGGAAATGATCCCATACAGGGAGGTATATGAAGAGGCTTGAGGGATTTAAGGTGGAATCATTAATGGGACCTCCTGTCCTCCTGTAGAAATTAAATATAAAAAATAAAAAAATATATATATAAAAAATATATAAAATAAATAAATAAATAGAAAAATTTAAATAAAATTTTTTTTTTTAATTTAAATTTTTTTTTTAAATGTAGAAATTAAATAATAGTTAGGACGTCACCAGAAAACAAAGGTATGAGTCGTGTCCACGTCGGCGTAAATCACTGTTTTTCAAAAGAGAGAAAGAAGAAACCAGGAAATCAACTTTTTTCATTATAGCCCCCCTCCCAATTCAATTAAATTCAATTTTATTTGTATAGCGTCTATTACAACCAAAGTTGTCTCTGGGATGTTTCCAGAGACCAGAACATGACCCCCAAGCAATTATTACATAAGCAATGGCAGGTAAAAACTCCTAGTGGGAGAAAAACCTTGAGCCAAACATTGGCAAGAAAACCCCCCTTTAGGAGGGAAGAAACCTGGAGGACAAAAAAAGATAAACTGAAATGATAAACAAAACATAAGCGGGGACCCTCATGCTGTAGACCGGCTGGGCAGAGCAGGAAAAGAGAGATCAGACAGAGAGAATGAAGAAGCTCTTGAAGCTCTGGCCTGCAGACATAGACAGAAGAGGAAAAGAGGGGGCAGACCAGCACAACAAACTACAAGAACAATGGAGAACAATGATGGTTATGAAATACTTATAATTAATAACTGAGAAAGGAAAGAGAAGGAAGGGTGAGGGGCACCGCTCAGTGGATCATGTCAGTCTCCCCCTGCAGCGTAGCTCTATAGCAGCATCTCTAGGATGAAGCTCTGTTTCAGACCAGTCATATTTTCATCACATGTCCACATGTCCACATTTACATTACATGAAACTTAGATGGATTCCGACTGGGCCTCAGTTCACTTTAATAAACACACAAACATGTTGCACGAAGCTCTTTCCTCATGAAAGTAAATTCAAGTCAAAATTTTTGTTGAAGATCTGTTGATAATTCATTGTCCATCTGTCTGTTCGTGCAGCTGTAAGCAGTATCTGTGATTTGGTGTTTGCACCACCAGGGCCGTGATATATAACCCCTCCTGCTCGGCCTGGGTCTGCCTCGGGGCTTCCCCCGGGCTGGACATGCCTAACCCCCCCAGGGAGACATCAGGTTGAGACGGGGAACCCCGGTCTCAGATTCATAGGCGGTAATCACATCCTTACCACCTGACACTCGGCTGTGAACTTCCGAGGTGGATGAAAATATAATCTGAAGTCACATTTCCAGACAAACGTGAGACTGATAACTGCAACTTCTCCATCTTTAAGTAGCAAATGTCTGGACTTGTCCTTCCGTGTCTGTCTGAGAGTCTCGGGTCTGACGTGGCTGTAAATAATAGTTATAACCTCTCATTCATGCCCACGGTGTTAAGATAAATGAATGAATGAATGAACGAACGAACGAACGAACGAACGAACGAACGAACGAACGAACGAACGAACGAACGAACGAACGAACGAACGAACGAACGAACGAACGAACGAACGAACGAACGAACGAACGAACGAACGAACGAACGAACGAACGAACGAACGAACGAACGAACGAACGAACGAACGAACGAAGTTTATTCAGTCATGACAACACAAAACACCAAAAAAAACAACAAAAAAAAAACATTGTGCACAGCATTAACATTTCATACAAAACCAATAATCATGTGTTGAACAATGACTGAAAAGGCACAAGCTGAAACAAACTGCTTATAAAAGCCTATCCTACATTATCAACTTTCTTTTTGTGGCTACCGACCTCCAGAAAACCAAAAAGAGAATTTTTTTTGCTGCCCACAACTTTTTATCTGACTTAGTAGCTAGGCTTTGTCTGAGTTTCTTAGTCTTGTTTTTAGTCTTCTTTGTAAAGCGCTCTGGTGATCTGTAGCTTCAGGTGAAAAGGGCTATATAAATTGAAATTACTATTATTATTATTATTACACAACAAAAGGCAAGGAAACAACAGAAAAGCAAAGAAACATTTACAGATAGTCAATTACACTTATAAGCTTCAAAAATAGCTTTACTTAAAAACCAAAGGAGAATGACATGTTTTTAAATGTATGTTGGCATCATTCCAGAATTTAACTCCAGTAATGGAGACACGTCTCCTTTTCATACCTTTTTTAGCTTTTTGTACAGTGAAACTCTAAGATTATACGGAGTCTCTTGAATTGAAAGAACCTCTGTATTGAGTCCGGGAGCATTTTAGATTTTGCTCTGAACATAATTTGCATGATTTTATAATAAAACAAATCATAAAATGTAATAACATGAGAATTTAGAAAAAGTGGCTCTGTGTGAGTGTAGTAATCAGCCTTATTGATGATACGTATGGCTCGTTTTTACAGTTTTATTATTGAATTTAAGGTGGTTTTAAAGGTGGATCCCCACAATTCCACACAGTAGATCACACACTAATGATCAATGCCACCAATATCTCTCTGATCAGTCAGAGCCGTGGCCGCAAGGGCCGAGCGAGGAAGAGGAGGAAGAGAGGGTTACCTGTGCAGCGTACGGTTAGAGGACGAGTGAGAGAGCAAACAGTAGAGGAAGCACTGCCAGAGCTCGCGGCGATGCTGAGATTTAAACTCATTCTGTCTACGGCTCCATCGGATAACGAGCTGATTCAGCACACACACACACACACACACACTCACACACACAGAATTAAAGCGAGCATGGCTCTGACATCGGCGGAGTAATAGGAGGGAGGACCGAGTCTGACACCAGCCGTTATAACGAGCAGGCGTCCTTTAAGAGACGCGACTGTCACCTCCTCATCCCTCCGCTGCTCCGCTCTTCCTCTCTCTTTGCTGAGGTTTCCAACATGTGGGGCCGGGGGCCCACAAAGGCCCCCAAACTGTGTGATGTCATTATTCACTGAGGATGTGTGTGAAAATGACCAGGGGCCTCATTTATAAAGCTCGCTTGCGCACAAAACAGGGCTTGAAAGATGCGTAAGCCACCTTCTACGCAAAGGTTTGGATTTAAAAAGAAAAAACTAACCGAAAAATGTGTGTATCTCTACGGCAACTCTGACCCTCCTGTAGGAATTTACTTAAGACACGGGGAACTGGCGACGCAGGCGGTGAGGTGGTGAAATGAACCCAGATTCATGTCATACTCTTAATAATGTCATCACATATCGGGGGGGGAAAGCATGAGTTTGAAAAGTGGGGGGGACATGTGTGGTATTTATCATACTTTTCTTTATTATGTTACTATTTCATCCATCTTTGTGATGTTGTTATCTGTGAAAAGTATGAATGAAGTTTAAATCTAAACAGAACGTAATGCAACTGCCTCATTAATTAGATCAGAGTGTTAACCTGTAGATGTTCTGTATGTTATCCGTATCCATCAGAGTTCTCCACATCAGGTTTATGATCATTGCTTTTTGTTTTCTTCTAAAAACATTCACAATTAATTTTATTTAATTAATTAATAATTAAAAACTCTGCAACCACATGTTGTCAAAGCTGAAGGAAATCTGGAACAACATCAGCACCGCGGTGCCGACAGATGCAGACCGGGTCGCTCGGGTCTACGCTTCACTTCGTTTCATCTTCCAAAGATACGGACAAACTGTAAATGATTGATTTCATGTGTTTCAGTCAGACCTGTTGCCACAGGGGGACACAATCAAGTACCTCAGCTGCAGCTGCTAACGCTTCACATCTGGAGAGCTCAGAGGCCTCTAGCGTTGAACTGTGACGTCTCTGTCGTGAGACAGCGGTTAACCCTTGTACTGTGTTCGGGTCAAAATGACCTAATTCTCCCTTCCTTCCTTCCTTCCTTCCTTCCTTCCTTCCTTCCTTCCTTCCTTCCTTCCTTCCTTCCTTCCTTCCTTCCTTCCTTCCTTCCTTCCTTCCTTCCTTCCTTCCTTCCTTCCTTCCTTCCTTCCTTCTTTCCTTCCTTCCTTTCTTCCTTCCTTCCTTCCTTCCTTGTTTTTTCCCTTCCTTCCTTCCTTCCTCCTGCTCTCTCCTTCCTTCTTCCCTTCCTCTTTTCTTCCTTCCTTCCTTCCTTCTTTCTTTCCTTCCTTCCTTCCTTCCTTCCTTCCTTCCTTCCTTCCTTCCTTCCTTCCTTCCTTCCTTCCTTCCTTCCTTCCTTCCTTCCTTCCTTCCTTCCTTCCTTCCTTCCTTCCTTGTTTTTTCCCTTCCTTCCTTCTTTCCTCCTGCTCTCTCCTTCCTTCTTCCCTTCCTCTTTTCTTCCTTCCTTCCTTCCTTGTTTTTTCCCTTCCTTCCTTCCTTCCTTCCTTCCTTCCTTCCTTCCTTCCTTCCTTCCTTCCTTCCTTCCTTCCTTCCTTCCTTCCTTCCTTCCTTCCTTCCTTCCTTTCTTCCTTGTTTTTTCCCTTCCTTCCTTCCTTCTTTTCTCCCTTCCTTTTCTCTATTTCTCCCTTCTTCTCTTCCTCCTTCCTCGACCTGAAGACAGCACAAGGGTTAAGAACAACCACAACGGGCAGGTGGTTTCTGCCTCATGACACTTTTGATATATTATATATGATATATTTATATTATATATTTTATATATTATTTATATATTTTTTTATTTATCTAGCACTTTATATAAGGACCAGCACCTGCGATGAAGCACCTGTAATTTTGTTGTTATGAAAAATGAACAACGACCATAAAGAATCTTGAATCTTGGTCCAGTCTTTGTGTTTCCAGCTGGGAGGTTTTTGGTGGATCCTGTTCAGGATCTGGTCTGGACTCTAGTCCGGCATGACTGAGCCCTGGTTGCCATAGCAACCATGATGACCGGTGTTCTGTCAATTTCTGCTACCTGCCGAGAAATGGTACTTTGTGGTTCTGTGCATGCGCACAGTCGATTTTTGATTGAAGTTTGATTGCAACGCTAAATTGATAATATGGGATGTTGAGTATTTGATCCTTCAAAAATACACGACCCATGACATGAATTGCATTACACTTTGTGAACATTATACAATAAAGAGAAGAAAAAAAACAATTCTATGGCTTTATTTGATATTAATTCAGTCATTCGCCTTTATTTAACACATTCTTATTTACGATCACGGCCTGGCAAGCGACAAGGACCACTTGGGGGGAAAGGAAGTGGTTTAGGCAGAAAAAAAACAGTAAAATTGTAGCTCTGCAAAGGTAGAAAACCATTAGGTAGCATTTTTTGGCAAAGCAGCAGAAATTGGCAGAACACCGGTTCACCAGTTTATTTGCCTCATTTTTTTGTTTCTTACTTTTTTCAGGCTGTGAACGAATGTCAGCGTGGTCCCCAAGCAAACGAGGCCTCGCAGACGTCTACGTTTACTATTTCTGGTCAGAAAGTTCAACGTTGACTCTACGAGCTGCCCGTCCCTGAACGGGTTCTTTTTCATCAGTTTCTAAGATCAAGAAATGAACATTTTAGAGAGATTTCTGTCCTCTAAGCTTTCTGTGAACTGTTTGGCTCGTAGCAGGAATCACTGTTGTAAACCTTCCTCCTGCTCCCCATCCTCCCTCGTTCCCTCACACTCTTCCTCTTCCTCTTCCTCTTCCTCCATCTCGCTCAGTTTTGTTTTCAGCCTCTTCGTCGGCGCTGGATCACTTTCCGAGTCCCGCTGTCAGTGCTAACCACACCGTGACCTCGCTGACCCCTCTTATATCCCCAGCCTTATCTGTGCCTACCCACCCCGGCCCCCTGCCCCTCCGCCCCGCTGGTGCCTCCCTCTGGAAGAGGAGGAGGAGGATGAAGAGGGGGGGGTTAGTGACGCAGGGCTGCAGGCCTGTCCCTGCTCATTTCAGGTTAGCCCGTCTGCATTAGCACCAGCCAAAGTGACAGCTGTCAGCGCCACTGAGCGCGCTCCGGATGCTCCCCCTCCATCCGCCCTTGGAGCGCCGCCAGGACGGAGAGGAGAGAAGAAGAAGAGAGGAGAAGAGAGGAGAGAGGGATGTTAGGAAACCAGGATATGAAAACATTTATGTTAAAAAGAGCAGATGTGGTCAGAAAAACAAGATCAAGGAAAAGATGAGAAAAATTGCAAACCGATGAGAAGTTGAGGTGATGAATATGACAAATGATGAGCAGAATCAAAACGAAGGAGAAGGGTGCAGGGAGGACTTGAAAAAAAGACAAAGAACGTTTAAAAATAAATAAGAAAAAATCAGCAAAAAAACCCACAAAACTGCAGAAAGACGAGAAAGGAACGATTTAATGTGGATGAAGCGAAAAAGAGGAAAGGCAAAAGAAGAGGGGGAGAAAGAACAAAAAGAGGTGTAATTCAAGTAATAATAATAATAATAATAATAATAATAATAATAATAATAATAATAATAATAATAATAATAATAATAATAATAATAATAATAATAATAATGAATTTAATGTATAATGCACTTTCCATTCTGTGAATCTCAAAGTGCTACAAGAAAAAGGTTAAAAAAAAAAGTCATAAAATTAAAAAAAAAAAAAAGTAAGAAAAGAGGAAGGATGTAAACAAAAGAAACTGAACGAGC
Organism: Cololabis saira; assembly: GCF_033807715.1. Lineage (NCBI taxonomy): Eukaryota > Metazoa > Chordata > Actinopteri > Beloniformes > Belonidae > Cololabis > Cololabis saira. The sequence continues at coordinate 38,287,245 of NC_084599.1, forward strand.
AAATAAAGAGAATGGGAAAATTAGATGAAGGAAGGGGAGAATAAGTGAAGGGCAGACAGAGTAACGGTGGAAGAAAAAGAAGGAATTGATGGAAGGAAATAAGGAGAGGAAATAAGAAGAAGCCGAGTGATTAATTAAACTTTTTATAGCTCAAGTTTTGGTTAATCGGGTTTAAAACAGGCTGAAGGAGTAGAAGTGATGTGGATGTGATTCCTGCCTGACCTCTGCTCCGGGGCCGCTGCCAGAGCGGGGTTTGTGCGGGAGCAGCGGCCCCTGCTGGCGGCGGGAGGAACTGCAGCCACCGCTCCGCGATGCGCGGCTCCCGCAACCACAGAGACACGGACACGGTGAGAAACATGCGCTGCTTCTTTTTTATTTTACAAAGAATGCTTATTTTAATTAATGGATTATTTGTAATTTATCATAAATGTTGTTTTTTTTTGGCCTGTCAAACAAATGTGAAGAGTCCGACATGAAATCGGGCCTGAGAATATCAATTAAACTCTTCAATAATTCATATTTGGATTTTTTTTTAAACTAAAAAAAAACAAACTCAAAATGAAATAAAAAATCAGTAGAAACAATTAGTGTTAAATCAGTTTTACGTGCTCAATAAATAATTTTTGGATTTTTCTCTTTGGAAGTGCAACACTTTTATTATGATAGTTTAATTAATACGTAATAATTTGCATGAAGCAGGATTTTACACTTCTGGACGCAGGAAGCATGAAGATCAAGTTTATAATGTCAACATTTCATTTCTTCATTGGAGCAAATAAGCGTCTGAATCTGAGAGGAAGAGAAAAGCAGAAAAGAAAAGCAGCTTGTAAAAAGTATAAATATTACTGGAACGGGACGTCTATTTTTCCCTTTTTAAATCTGAGCCTCTGCAGCCACAAAATCCTCCGACGGCGACGGAATATAAATGTAAGACGTTTCAGACGTGCAGCGGAGACTGAAGAGGAAGCTCGTTGCCCCGGAGACCGCATCCACCCTGTTCCTGTCACTTGTTTGGTGTTTGTGTGTAAATATGAGTCAAAGCTGCACAAACAGCTGTCTGATCGGGGTCAGAGGTCGTATCGATGCTCCCACAGCGACCCAGAACCACCTAACCGTGTCCCGTGTCCCACTGAGGGAGAGTGATGCCTGCCATGGGATGCCCTAATAACCGTACATGAATAAATAACACACACACACACACACACACACACACACACACACACACACACACACACACACACACACACACACACACACACACACACACACACACACACACACACACACGCGCGGCCGGCGCTATCGTCTGAGCGGCAGAGCGGTGTCTTGGTTCCTAGACAGACACACTCATGCACTTTTAATGGGATCCCTCTCTAAAACCGCGGGATTCCTTCGCCAAGTCCAGCCTTTCTTCATCGAGTGTGAGAGCGAGCGCTTAGCCGTGTGTGTGTGTGTGTGTGTGTGTGTGTGTGTGTGTGTGTGAGAGTGTGTGTGTGTGTGTGTGTGTGTGTGTGTGTGTGTGTGTGTGTGTGTGTGTGTGTGTGTGTGTGTGTGTGTGTGTGTGTGTGTGTGTGTGTGTGGAGAGGGTGTGGTTAAGGGGTCATCCACCGGCCCAGGGGTACGATTTCACTTTGCCACAGGGAGGGGAAGTGAGTGGTCCCAAGATCCCCAAAACCCAGAGGCTTGAAATGAAACCTCACGGCGCCGCTTCACCGGACTGGGCCCAGATCACCTCGAGACCTCCACTCAACGGCGTTTAAGACGCTTTGAGGGTGTTATTCACAAACCCCCGGCCAGGAGACGCAACTCATACACCGACGGACCCTCTCTAAAGGAGATTATACATTTATGTCATCATAACTTCCTCAAAGGTTTTATTTCTAAATATGTCCGTAGCTTTTTATGTTATTGATGACCCGTCTCACAGGTCCCACAGGGATCGAAGGTCCTTACGATGGCTGCACGCTGCCACCGTGAATCAATGACTGCGTTTACATGCAGTCAACTCGACAGTGCCGAGTCCTTTATGCTCAGGCAAACATGCTACGAAGAAAATGTAACATGTGTTCTGAACATGTGAAGATCTGTCTCTTTAGGGCATACTGTACCCCGCTCTATACTGCTCCTTTATGGAGTACATTTAAGAAGGCAAGCATTCATAGGTTGCAGGTTGCTTACAATGATTGCATGAGGATCCTATTGAAACAGCCCAGATGGTGTAGTGCAAGTGAGCTGTTCTGTAAAGTGAGAGTCAACTCATTTCAGGCCTTGCTTAGACATCTCATGTATAGTTTTATCTGCAGACTGAATGTATCTCAGAATGACATCATTGCTCAGCTGGTTAGCCCTCGTGTTTGTGACGTGAGATATTCCTCAGCTCTGTGGAAACACTGGTATAACTGTCTTGTGTAGCACTGTTTTATATATGCTCTCTCTCTCTCTATCTCTTTTAATCTTGTGTTCTTATGTATTGAGTGTTGTATGTTTTTATTATGGACCTCGAGTCTGACTAATAAACGATGATGATGATGATGATGATGATGATGATGATGATGATGAATAACCCTTTTAAAACCCGAATATTGGCAATAACCCGAATTTGCACGGCCATGTTAACACCAATAACCTGAATTTGCTCATATTCGTGTTTTTAAAAACCCGAATATGACCCCTGGGTTACTCCTTTTAAAACCTGAATATTGGGTCATGTAAACGCCTAACGGAATATCCCCATCAAACGGAACATGAATTTGTTTTCTGCACATGTTCTGTTCGCAAGGAATCCTGGTCTTTTGAGTCCAGGAAGTTCTTATAAACACGGAGAAACACAAGACCAGGAGGAGGCTAATCACTTCATAAATGTAATAGGATATGAACATTTTGGCATTTGTAGACGGTAGAAAGTACCGGGATAGAAGATTTAAAAGAAGGTGAGCCAAAAGTTGCGTGAAGCAGCATTTGTTTTGAATTTGGATACAGGAAGAAGAAGCAGAAATGACGCTAATTGCGTCATCACGTTCTCCGTGCATCGCTGGTTTGATCCAGATATCCCGAATGATTAATTACCATGTAAACGGAATATTCCGAATGTTTCAGTAACCGGATTATTAGCAATAACCAGAATTTTGACTGCATGTTAACGTAGTCACAGCCACTCTCGTCCATAAAACGTAGAAGAAGAACGGGAAAAACCTTCTAAAAAGCGCTGGAGCAACCACGGAGCAGCATGGACATGTTTCCATGGCAACATCAGGAATGATGCTTCATCTGATGCTTCATCCATCGGCACAAAACCAGCAGACGGGTCCAGACGATCCGCGGCTCAGACGTCAGGTGACTTTATTTAACCCCCCCATCCCAGCGGGATGTGTTCAAGTGTCCGCTGCAGTAGTTTGTAGTACCAGGCCCGAGTTCAGGTGAGTTCAGGTGAGTTCAGGTGAGTTCAGGTGAGTTCAGTCCACCTTTACCGGCGCTGCATCGACTCCCAGCGGATGTCTTCTCAAGCTGTCCAATTAAAGACAGAAAGCTCAGAACTAATTAGGTTCTGAAGCGGTCCAGTTCATAAAAACAGCTGAGGTGGAAGAATAGACCCACGGAGATCCGTCCAGAGACAAGTGCATGATGGGAGAGAGATCTCACCTGGTCACCTGAGCCCCCACTAAGTCTCCCAGCTACGGAGGGTGAACGCTACCTGGAAACCAGTTAACAAGAGAATCCACCTCTGAAAAGGCTGAGGACGACGTGCTCCGTTGGGACGACCCGGGAGTTCTATTGTCACCTGTATGTTCACCTGTATGTTCACCTGTATATTCACCCGTATGTTCACCTGTATGTTCACCTGTATGTTCACCTGTATGTTCACCTGTATCTTCACCTGCATGTTCACCTGTATGTTCACCTGTATGTTCACCTGTATGTTCACCTGTATCTTCACCTGTATGTTCACCTGTATCTTCACCTGCATGTTCACCTGTATGTTCACCTGCATGTTCACCTGTATGTTCACCTGTATGTTCACCTGTATCTTCACCTGCATGTTCACCTGTATCTTCACCTGCATGTTCACCTGTATGTTCACCTGTATGTTCACCTGTATCTTCACCTGCATGTTCACCTGTATGTTCACCTGTATGTTCACCTGTATATTCACCTGTATGTTCACCTGTATGTTCACCTGTATGTTCACCTGTATGTTCACCTGTATGTTCACCCGTATGTTCACCTGTATGTTCACCTGTATGTTCACCTGTATATTCACCTGTATGTTCACCTGTATGTTCACCCGTATGTTCACCTGTATGTTCACCTGTATGTTCACCTGCATGTTCACCTGTATGTTCACCTGCATGTTCACCTGTATGTTCACCTGTATGTTCACCTGTATGTTCACCTGTATGTTCACCTGTATCTTCACCTGCATGTTCACCTGTATCTTCACCTGCATGTTCACCTGTATCTTCACCTGTATGTTCACCTGCATGTTCACCTGTATGTTCACCTGCATGTTCACCTGTATGTTCACCTGTATGTTCACCTGTATGTTCACCTGTATGTTCACCTGTATGTTCACCTGTATCTTCACCTGTATGTTCCCCTGTATGTTCACCTGTATGTTCACCTGTATGTTCACCTGTATGTTCACCTGTATGTTCACCTGTATGTTCACCTGTATCTTCACCTGCATGTTCACCTGTATCTTCACCTGCATGTTCACCTGTATGTTCACCTGTATGTTCACCCATATGTTCACCTGTATGTTCACCTGTATGTTCACCTGCATGTTCACCTGTATGTTCACCTGTATGTTCACCTGTATATTCACCTGTATATTCACCTGTATATTCACCTGTATATTCACTATGTTCACCCGTATGTTCACCTGTATGTTCACCTGTATGTTCACCTGTATGTTCACCTGTATGTTCACCTGTATATTCACCTGTATATTCACTATGTTCACCCGTATGTTCACCTGTATGTTCACCTGTATGTTCACCTGCATGTTCACCTGTATGTTCACCTGTATGTTCACCTGTATATTCACCTGTATATTCACCTGTATATTCACCTGTATATTCACTATGTTCACCCGTATGTTCACCTGTATGTTCACCTGTATGTTCACCCGTATGTTCACCTGCATGTTCACCTGTATATTCACCTGTATGTTCACCTGTATGTTCACCTGTATGTTCACCTGCATGTTCACCTGTATGTTCACCTGTATGTTCACCTGTATGTTCACCTGCATGTTCACCTGTATGTTCACCTGTATGTTCACCTGCATGTTCACCTGTATGTTCACCCGTATGTTCACCTGTATGTTCACCTGTATGTTCACCTGTATGTTCACCTGTATATTCACTATGTTCACCCGTATGTTCACCTGTATGTTCACCTGTATGTTCACCTGTATGTTCACCTGTATGTTCACCTGTATATTCACCTGTATGTTCACTATGTTCACCTGTATGTTCACCTGTATATTCACCTGTATGTTCACCTGTATATTCACCTGTATGTTCACCTGTATGTTCACCTGCATGTTCACCTGCATGTTCACCTGTATCTTCACCCGTATGTTCACCTGTATATTCACCTGTATATTCACCTGCATGTTCACCTGCATATTCACCTGTATGTTCACCTGTATATTCACCTGTATGTTCACCTGTATGTTCACCTGTATGTTCACCTGTATGTTCACTATGTTCACCTGTATGTTCACCTGTATATTCACTTGTATCAGAGGTTCTGTACGCGGCTACAGTGCATGTGAGCAGCAGCAGAGGAAGTCCAGCGAATGTTGTGGGTTTTTGCTTTATTTATTTATTCATTTATTTATTTGTTCTCGGGCGAGTGGGATTACCTCTGAATTATGGAGCAGCTCCCTCTCTCTCCTTAAGTAAAAAATAACATCTGTCCAGCAAATGGAGAGCTTAGTGTTTCTCTATAATTGATGGTAAAAGCCTTCAGAGCCACACATGAAATATACATCCTCCATGCAGGCCCGGACAAAGAGAGCGGGAGAATGGAGGGGGGGGTTAGGGTTCGGGGGGAGGAGGAGGAGGAGGAGGAGGAGGAGGAAGAGGAAGAGGAAGAGGAGGAGGAGGAGGAGGAGGAGGAGGAGGAGGAGGAGGAGGAGGAGGAGGAGGAGGAGGAGGAAGAGGAAGAGGAAGAGGAGGAGGAGGGGGTTAAGGCAGCACAATGTAACTTTCAGCTTTTGTTGAGTTTGGCGGCTCCTTTGGACAAAAGCGGTAGTGTTTTACCAGCAAGAACTACATTTCCCATGAGCACCAGCACGTACTGCCGGAAAACTCCTGTCCCCGTCACGTGCATTTGTTTTGATGGTGAATGAAATAAGACGGGACGGACTTTCAAAACTACTTTTCTGTTTTCAGCGGTCGTTTGCAGGATGGATAGTGAAGAGGTAATGTATCTATTTTTGGCTAAACAATATAATATGACGATGTTGAAAATCACTAAGTTCAACTTGGTTTTATTAGCAGCTGTCCTGTTTCAGCCAGATAATGCGCCCCAAACTACAAACGCTCTGGTTTTGTTCTACTGCATCTTTTTCCTGTCACGTTTTTTAGAGGGACTTTGTCATAAATTAGTAGTCCAACATACTTACTGACAAAATAAAAAAATACTTTATAACCTGTGAATAACTGAATGTCCATTCCTTATATTTTGCAGATCAGCCCTGCACAATTTTACAGTTCTCAGGAAAAATACTAGAACCCAAGACGAATCCCCTGTGTGAAAACATTCTAATTTTATTCTTATTGAACATAGAACTCTACATTTACATTTGTATCATAACAATTCTGTATCTTGTTTTATCCGTATAAATCCCCATCGGTCGGACATCCCTCCTCGTCTTTCAGCTCACGCCAGCGAGTGAACACCGGGACAATGTTTATTCTTGTCCGGGCATTTTTTTTTATTTTGTCCGGGCATTTAGCTTGTTACTCTCCCACTTTCTTTTTTTTGCCTCCTCCGATAAAACTTTTATTTTCTTCTTTTTTTTGCTGCTTCGGCCATGATACCAGCTTCTGCTGAGCTCTGCGCTCCACGCCCCGCCCAGCTTTCGTCTCGACTACGAATCGGGAAGGAGAGGGAAGTGACGTATGCCGTAAAGCAGTCAAAGCCGTAAAAATGTGTAGTTTTTTAGTGTGGCAGGGTTCCTACCATGCTCCTCAAAGTTACATAGTGCCAGTGAAGGCGATACAGACCCCTCAGACCATGACAGAGGTGTCATTAAACCTGTTGGAAGTTGATGTACCATCACAATGACTCTGGAAATATGATATTAAGCTGGAAAAGTTACATAGTGCTGCTTTAAGGTGAAGGTGCAGCACCGGATCCGGATCCTAGTGGTCGGTGGAGGAATTGCAACTTTTCTTAGTTCCTAGTTAGCTTCGATCAGAATTTGGAAAGTTCTCACTGAACAAATACGTCAGGATGATTTTTCCAAACTTTTCTGAGATTGTAGAAGAAATGCAAAGAAAAGAAAATGATCAGCTTCATTAAAAACACTGGGATGTGTTTAACATTGAGCCGCTGCTGGTTTCTGTGGTGCATCATGGGAAAGCTGAACATGAAAACATCACACAGCGATCTGCTGAAGCTGCTTTGCTTATTGATTAGAGATTGATAAATGATTGTGTGGAGAGAGTAAACACAGAAGCACTCAGGCAGCCATCAGGGACGCTCATCTCATTAACACACACACACTCACACACACACACACACACACACACACACACACACACACACACACACACACACACACACACACACACACACACACACACAAACACACACACACACACACACACACTCTGAGGTGCGGTTACACGTGACGGTAAGTGACAACGGGGAGCTGGTGGAGATTATTTGTGGTGATGATGGTGAGAACTCGAGGTCTGTAGTGACCTCTGCAGGTCACGGTGGTGGTGGTGGTGTGGGGGGGGGGTCAAACCGGTCTCTATTGGTCACCTAAGGTCATCATTTCTACATATATTCAGATTAGTGAAAAAGTTACTAGAATCCATCCATCCATCCATCCATCCATCATCCATCCATGTATCCATCCATTCATGGATGGGTAGATAACATCAACGTGGCGTTGTGGTGCGGATCCCTGGCACCAAACACAATTATTCTCTGTAAACCCTAGAGATGTCTGTGAGTGAAAATCACAGTCGATAAAGCCGGGCAAACACTGTGCGATTATCGGCTCGTTTTGAGCCGATTTTCCAGTCGTGCGACTTTTTTTTGATCGGGCCCGATTTCAACCCAATCGTTGCTCGTGCCTCGTGCAGTATACGTGGGGTGAGATGAACACCTCACGACGAGCTCCCGATCACGAATCATTCGAATCATTATTTAGTTTAAGTGTTGCAAATTCACATTACAAATCATGTTTTAATAGCAAAAAAGACCGCATTTCCACGTACGGTGCGGGTCGCCGCGTACCCTGCGCCGTAGGCTCTGTGTTGGTGTAACCAACGCGGAGCCATAAATCAGGCTTTAGTGTGCGCTGTTCTGAACACTTCTCTTTTTTCTCTTCTCACTTTGCTGAGACGCCGGGTCCTTCCGCCGAGACACAACTTTTGCGGTATGCGTTCATTGTTGTGTCTAAAAATGATGCGCAGTGCCGACCCAATCAGAAACGGTACAGATATTCTGGGATTTTTTTAAATATATATATATAAAAAAATAAAATTATAAATAAAGGATCCCCATAACCTTTGATCAGGTGGGCAGGACGCACGTTTGGGTTGGAACAGCCCACCCCGCCCCAAAACCGGCCTCGAGTTCCAGTACTCAGAGGTCCGACGGGAGGATTATGATCGTATAGTGTGAGCAGACGGGTCGCATCAGAGCATCGGGTCGTACAGTGTGAGACCATAAATCGTGGGTTGTGAACTTTTGAACTCAGCGATCTAGCGTGTAGAGTGTATGCCCAGCTTAAGTTGTTTCAAGATTCAAGATTCAAGAAAACTTGATTAATCCCTTGAAGGGCAATTTGATTTGGCAGCTCGTGCCCGAACACACACATAACAAACACATAACACATTCATTAGAACACAGAGAGAAAGTTGGCAGCTGTGTGCAAAAATCTGCAATTTGTTGCATTAAAAAAGTGCTGATATCAATAAATTAATTAAAAAACAGTCTATACAAACACTGGATGATATCATTCCTAGAAGGTACACAGTACCTAAATACACATTCCAAACAAATTTAAATATTAAGGATAAATTTAAATGTAATAGGCGAACAGCAGAGGGGATAAAATACTTGGAAAAGCGATTACCCTCACACACAGGTTGGGCATACCGACGTCCTGAAGGCAGCATTGAAAATTATTTTCCTAGACATGCCCAGTAAGTTCCCAGAATACTCTGAGTCTTCCTCAAAACCTGTTGTTCCCATAGGGAGCCAAGGTCTCTCTGCTTGAGTCCAATAATCTTGGAACAGATTCTGAACTACTCAGACTCAAACAATCATGCTGCATTCATGGTCCCTTAAATTCTGTTTCTCCCACATACTGATGCTTAGTTTGGACTTCAGCATCCTGTCTTGACTTTGTGTACATGCCTAAATGCAGAGGTGTCCAGTAACGAAGTACAAATACTTTGTTACTTTACTTAAGTAGAAATTTTGGTTATCTATACTTCACTGGAGTAATTATTTTTCAGACGACTTTTTACTTTTACTCCTTATTATTATCAGTACTTTTTACTGCTTACATTTTAAAAACAGCCTCGTTACTCTATTTCATTTCGGCCTTTAAAAAAAACTATCCAGTTAAATTGCTCCATCCGTATAGAGTGAATTGGGTTGTGGTTGTTTCAGATGTTCTTGTCCAGTTTTGTTCTTACATCCGTTCCCTCAGATTCCTGCAACTAAACTTGGATGTACATTCCAATAAAGGTTAGGATAAATGATAACATGCCTCTGAAGTTTGACTTTTTGCACCATTACAATACTTATAGGTAACTAGTCATCATATCTCCTGCTCTCTGAAACACATGTTAATGATCAATAGTACACATATATGGTTCTTTAATATATTTGCATTATACTAAGATGCATTCATTTTCAATGGCTTTTGTCCTTAATGGCTTTTTTTCCCCATTACATTACTTTTAATTTTATACTTTAAGTAGTTTTGAAACCAGTACTTTTATACTTTTACTTGAGTAAAACACTTGAGCTGATACTTCAACTTCTACAGGAGTATTTTTAAACTCTACTATCTATACTTCTACCTGAGTAATGAATGTGAATACTTTTGACACCTCTGCCTAAATGCATCGAGTTACTCCCATGTAATTGCCCAATAAGCTATTTGTGTTGACAAGCGATTGAAAAAGTACACATATGGAAATGGCCGGTGGGTGTATGTTTTTTAAATATAGAATAAACACTAAATAATTCCACCTCTTTGATTAATTTGCCGTTACCTGTCATGTAGCGGAACCAATGTGCGAGCAGCCTCCGTTCCTGGCCGGAGCCTTATAGATGTGCGACGGCAGGGACGTGCAGATGGCGGCCGCCATACTCCAGATGTCCTGCTTGTACCGGGGCATGTTAGCGGTCAGAGCCCCCGGCATCAGGGCGATGATCCCCGGCCTGGTCCCGGGACGGTTCCGGGCCTTCTCGGTGCGGAAGGAACCCGAGCTGGAGGAGAACCCGTTCTTCGGGAAATACCAGGACAAGATCCAGAAGCTGCGCAGGTCAGGCTGCGCGCCGGACTCCCTCACAACTTCTGTTAATTTAAGACGCTTTTCACTCTGGACGCTTTCAGCTTCACTTTGTGGTCAAGAGGAACACGGGGTCCAAAGTAGGAGTACACAATGATAAATTCGGCTTAGGTGTCAACAAGATGGCATGTTGTTATATCTTATTTAAGAGTATTAGCTGAAAATAAAAATAAAAATATATTAATCATGACACCTGTTGTGTTGACATGTCAACATGTCAGTTTCAGATAAATACTTCTAAAAAAACACGAACTTTTAGCCGAAGGTATTTCAAGACTTCAGGGGTTGACATATTGTGTAATTGACGAAAAATATTATATAAGTTTTTTTTTTTTTCAATAATTAAAAAAAAAATACAGCACCCAAAGACGGATTAAATGAATTTAAGTCGATCAAATGCCAAAGTACTGACAAAAACAAGAGTTCATAGCGGCTTGCAATGATTCATTTATGCGCTTGTCAATGCAAAATGCATTAAAACAAACATAAGAATGATGCAATAAGTTATTGAAAAGTCAGTTATTTTTAATTAATTAAGTAATTTAAATTACATTTAGGTTCCTCGGTCAGATTAATGGAGCACATATTTTATAACGATATCAACGGGAAGCTGCAACCAATTTGTTAGGGGGTTTTAATTATAATTTATGTTTTTCTTTTCTGCTTTGTTTTTTTAGTGCCAAACCGCAGGAGTACGAGGACCGACTGGGGAAAAGGACCGAAGCCAAGAAAGAGGTCCTGGGACACTCGAAGCAGGCCGAGTTCGTCCGGCTCATGGAGCAGGAGGTGGAGTATCAGCTGGGATCTAATGGCACTTTGACACTAGAACCTACTCGGCTCTACTCATCTCAGCTCGGCCTGGTTTCTTTTCCACTACAATTCAGCACCTGGAGCAGAAGTTGGAGGTTGGAGCGAAGCTGCTGTGACGTATTTGATTGTGTGAACTAGGGCTGTTCGATTAATCGATTTTAAATCGTAATCGCGATTATGTAATTAGAACGATATTAAAACGTGAAACTCGTAAAATCGATTTTTCACTTTTTTTTTTTTTTTTTTTTTTTTTTAATGACCTTGTCTGCACACATATTAATGATTGATACCATATTAATGATTGATGGAAATACCTCTCAATACCTGCGACAAGTGCCCCATCGGAGAGGTTCTTTAGTGTAGGAGGGGGCGTTGGAACATGCCACCGGGCATCCCTCAAGCCAGATGCGGTAGACCGGCTCGTGTTCCTTGCAAAAAACTTGCAAATGTGAATATCAAATGTAATGACTGACATTACACACCTCTACCTCCTTCATGGGTTGCATTATTATTTAGCATGCAAAGACCCAGTTTAGTTTAATTAGAAAATGTCTTGTTTTATTTAATTGGAAATATAACTTACTGTATGTTTGCAAGTGCTGATTTGCTGATTTTTTTTTTTTTTTTCAGAGATAAAACTTTATATTTTATTATATTTTTTAAAACTTTTTTTCAACTTATTTTACAGAGTTTTGCACTTTATTCATTCATTTTTGGTTTAATAAGAGCAAAGTTTGCACTTAAAGCCCAATGGGGCAAATGTTCAATAAAAAAACAGCATATTTGAAATCATTTCTTTGCCTTTTGTCAATTCACAAAATAATCGTAATCGAAAATCGGATTTTGAGAGAAAAAAATTGAGATTTTATTTTTGGGCAAAATCGAACAGCCCTAGTGTGAACTAAACGAAGAAGACAACAACACTAAAGATGTAGAACCTGGAGGGGATGATAGATGTGCTGCTGGGTCTGTGACTTGTGTTCGATATCAAGTTAAAAAATGAGAGTGAGAGAAGCTTCAAGAGTCGACGCTTTTTAATTTTTTTAGTTTGTCTCTGCGCTGAAAAGTCCGTTGAGAGTAGCTATGAAGTGACAGAGCTCCTGATAGATCTGGTCGTTCCTTATCTCCGTCTAGATCCCTTTTTAATTCTCTCCTCAGCCACCAGGTTTATGAACATCTGCACCTCAGAGTTGGATCACCAAACAGACTTCTGCTGCCGTTGCTGGTCGAATAAAATGAACAAGAAGCTCCGTCCTCTTTCTCTGATTTCACATCGTGACTCAGACGTCTGACTCCAACCCCCCGACCAATCGGTGGCCTGTAGTGTGATGACGTCAGATACAGCCGACTCAACCCGCTTCTACTCGGCACGTTAGACCCCTAGTGGGAAAGAACCAAACCGAGTGGAGGCGAGCCGGGTTGAGTTGGTACTAGTGGAAAAGTGCCATAAGAGAGATTCTTCTTTTATCGTTTACGTTCTCAAACACGAGCAATAACCCGAGTTGTAACCTGAACCTGAACCCAACTCTCTTGTGGGGTCTTTGCAGCTGGAGCAGAAGGAGCGTCTGGCTGCTGGCGATGGAGCATCAGGAGGTTTCACGAAGGGCAAGGTGAGCAGGACCCGAGCTGCACGGCTGCATCAGGTTCTGAAGGTGTTCTGTTTCCTTTTTCACGGGTCGATGTTGACGACTCTAACGGATTGAAATGTGCTGTTCTGCAGACGTTGGGCTCCATCATCAATCTGGAGCTGATCAAGGACCGGACCGGCGAGGAGGTGGCAGAGGTGAGTCTGAGCTGCTGCGGTTCCCATGAGAATAGCGGCGGGCCGCCTGCAGCGGGTCTGGGTAAGAGGGTAAACGGACCGGAACCGGGTTGCAGGAGACACGCGTTCATCCGGGTCGGAGCCACAGACCATCAGATCTAGGGCTGGGGATCGATTCAAATATCAAGAATCAATTCGATTCTGATTCTTAAGATTCAGAATCGATTATCAAGATTTGATTCGATCCGATATTGATTTGGGTTAATGTTATTAAAACTGTTGAGCTGTTGCATGAATTATATGACTGTCTAGTTCTGCAATATATTAATACTAGTATTATATTGAGATTCAACAGCAAGTATTAACAGCTAATGATGCTGTAAGGACCAATCAGCTCCCAGAATGCTGATAGAACTGCTTTCAGAAACATCGTGGAGCAGAATTACCAAACAGATCCAGGGAGAAACAGAGACGGATGAAATCACTTTTATTTTTTCCCCATTTATGAGTATTTGGTTTTTAACATTTTATGCAAATGTAACCCCAAGACAGTATATAAAGCAAAGAAATATAGACAATTTATGCAATTATAACTGAAAACTTTAATGTTTTCATACCTTTAAACATATTTAAAGGCAAAAACATGGCACCAGTTATTCTCGTGCCCAACAAAATATTCCTTTTTTTGGGCATAAACAAAAAAATACCAAAAGTTGTAATGTAATGATGAAAAAAAAAAAAAAATATATATATATATAAATTTTTTTTTAAATCGATCTTTAGACATATGAATCGATTTTTAGGAATTAATATGAGAATCGATTTAAAATCGGAGAATCATCTTTTCAACACAGGCCTAATCAGATCCTCAGAACCCCAGATCCTCTTTCCCTCAGGTCTTGAGATGAAGCTGAGACATCTGTGTTTTTCATTACTACAAACATTTCATCAACTCTGTGAACTCTAAACTGAACTCATGTTAAACATCTCGTTTTCATATTTTTTTTTCAGATTTGGATGAAATATTATGCGACTAAGGACACGATCAGCGCCGTCATCCCGGTGAGTTGCATCCGCTTACCTCAGCATGACGTTTCTTTTGTAACTCCGGCTCCGTGGTTTAAAGCTGCTGCTCCCTGGTTGGTTATGAAACGGTGAAAGGATCAAACGAGAGCAGAGGTTTTTACAGAGATGTTGAAAACATTGTGGGATTAAAGGTCAGGGGGCAGATTTAGGAGTCCGGCGTGATGCCTGCTCGTAACACACCTCACCTTCCCTCCGACCTGTTCGTGCACTCCTTCCTCCTCCTCTCATCAGCGGTGGGTGGAGCCGGTCAGAGCAGGGTTCTTTGCACCTTTCCATCGACATTGTAGGTCGTAGGTGGTCTCAGGTGTTCAACGATGCAGCTACTGGTCACACGTCAGGCCTCGTCCCTACAGTTCACACCTGCGGTGGCGGTGTTATGATCCGGGCTACTTCAGATGGTCCGGCCCAGTTTCAGCAGACTTGGGATCATCTGACTCGTACTGTGGGAGTTTTTCTGGGAGACATTATTTCAGGCTTGTGCATTTAAATTCAATTTAAATTCAAAAATGTTTAACGCCCGAAGGGACATTAATTACTGCAGTGGTCATGATTTACGTCTCTTTAGACTTTAGACCAGTGTCTCCCAACCTGGGGTCCGGGCCCCCCCTGGGGGGGCGCCAGAGATCTATTGGGGGGGCGCGAAACTGTGTCTGCTTTGAAATTATGCAGTTGTAAAAATTATATTTGCGCATGTTAAATAAATAAAAAATAATACACCTACTGTAATGTAATACAGTAATCCAAGTCTGTATAAACCCACGTAGTATTTTAAAATGACCAAAATATATTTAGCAAGTTATTTAGCAGGAAAAAAATGTAATAACTTATTATTATATCATTATTCAACATTTAATCATACTACTACTCCGACAGGTTGTTAAAGGAAAAATGTTAAAAAATGTTTGCGCTCATATTAAAAGAGACATTTTTCAGAAATTATTTTATGTCCTTGTAATTATTTTCTGTGCGTATTTTATACATTGGTGACACAAAATGAAGGTGAGAAAAACAAAGTCATCTGTATACAGGGTAAACCAAAGAGAAATGTATCACAAAAACACAATTAATGTTCATTTTTTCAATTAAATATTTGTAACGAATCACTTTACTCTTTTGGTGCTAGTACGTACGGGTCGGGGGGCCGGCTGGTCTTAGACACAAGTAGGGGGGGGAAAAAAGGTTGGGAACCAGTGCTTTAGAGAGTCGTTCTAGAGGTTAATAGCAGCCTGATGTCAGCCATATTTCCCGTAGAGGTCCGATAGGATCCCCCGTAGCGTCTGTGCTACAGCAGATCTGAAGAAACCTCTTACTGAAGAGGATGTAGCAGAACAACCCTGAGCAGAATTGCTCCTAAGAATCTTGGGTGCTTGAGAATACCCAACCCAGCGGTCCAACTCCCCACCATCAGTACCATCAGTACCAGAACATGAACAGATGTGATTGTGAGCCGTGACCTGATGAGCTTCTGCTGTTGTTTCCAGTCCGACATCTACGAGGTGATTTTCAGCAGATCGGAGTCCTGCCCCGTGGTGAGTCGTCTCAGATCAACCGTTACATCACCTCAGATTATCAGTCACGTGATTCTCATCCAATAATGTAACGTTGCCATGGTGATCTTCCTCCACAGTTCCTCTACGCTCTGCCTCAGAGGGAGGGCTACGAGTTCTTCCTGGGCCAGTGGTCCGGGCACGAGCTGCACTTCACCTCCCTCATCAACGTTCAGGTAAACCTGGCGCCGCGTTCACACGCTGCTAACCGGTCAGCTGACGTGATCACGAACCAATCAAGCCCAGACACAGTGGAGTTCCCCAAGGCTCCATCCTGGGGCCACTGTTAATTCACTGAAACTTTAAATTAGTGTCTGTCAGAACCGGCCTGATGATGCGTGCTGCTGCTGGTCATGGCTGCACAGTTTCAAGTGTTTTTCCGTGTGCAGACGATGGGCGAGAACGCTCCCAGTCAGCTGATCCTCTACCACTACCCCGACCTGAAGGACGACAAGGGCGTCGTGCTCATGACGGCTGAGATGGACCCCAAGTTCATCGTAAGTCTGGTGGAAACACAGCTAGACCTGTCCCGGTTCTGGACCTGTCCCAAACTTGTCCCAGACCTGGGGCCTCATTTATAAAAGAGTGTGTAGGATTCATACTAAAAGTGCACGTAAACCCAAAAGCCGAAAATGGCGGGCGCAAAACAAAATCTGGATTTATAAAACCGTGTGCACGCAAACTTGCACGCAATGTTCTCTTTATAAATCAAAGTCCAGCTGGAAGGTTGCGCACGTGAATTCGCCTCATATCCCGCCCTCTACACGCCCACTTTCTACCATGAATGGTCAATGCAAAGTACTTAATGACTGTATTTGCATATAAATGAGCCTGCAGCGTCTTTCTGCTGAGCGTCAGGATGAATGAGACGTGTCGAGCCAGGCAATCACTAAATTTTACGGAAATTGAGATCGAGATGTTGTGGATGAGGTGGAGGCCAGGAAAACCACATTATTTGGTGGTCACAGTAAAAGTATAAATAGTATATAAATAGTATAAAGCGAGTGAGTGGCAGCACGTCGCGGCTGCGCTAAACGCCGTGAGTGCCACGGACAGATGGTGCAGAAAAAAGAAGTGGTGTGATTTGAAGGTGGAGGCCAAGAGGTACGGAGCCCCTAAAGGGACACTGATTTTTTTATATGTATAATGAGTTTTACGTGCGCGCGTGAAACCTTTAAGGCTGATTTATGGTTCTGCGTTACACCAACGCAGAGCCTACGGCGTAGGTGCGCTTTATGCGTGTGTG
Source organism: Cololabis saira (assembly GCF_033807715.1). Classification (NCBI taxonomy): domain Eukaryota; kingdom Metazoa; phylum Chordata; class Actinopteri; order Beloniformes; family Belonidae; genus Cololabis; species Cololabis saira. The sequence continues at coordinate 38,304,477 of NC_084599.1, forward strand.
TAAAACTCATATATATATATATATATATATATATATAGTGCCTTGCGAAACTATTTGGCCCCCTTGAACTTTGTGACCTTTTGCCACATTTCAGGCTTCAAACATAAAGATATAAAACTGTAATTTTTTGTGAAGAATCAACAAGTGGGACACAATCATGAAGTGGAATGAAATTTATTGGATATTTCAAACTTTTTTAACAAATGAAAAACTGAGTTTGGGTGAAGTCTGATATGTGATGACATTAAAAGTATGACATGAATCTGGCTTCATTTCACCACCTCACCGCCTGCGTCGCCAGTTCCCCATATCTTCAAAATGTTTGTGCGCGAGGGTCAGGGTTGGCGTAAAGATACACACTTTTTTTTTTTTAATCCCAACCTTTGTGTAGAAGGTGGCTTGCGCATCTTTCAAGCCCTGTTTTGTGCGCAAGCGAGCTTTATAAATGAGGCCCCTGGTACTGACCTGGACCTGTCCAAAACTTGTCCCAGACCTGGACCACCAAACACTGAAGGGTCTTCTCTTGTCCCCCTAGACCGTCCACCAGGCTCAGTGTTTGGCCAATCAGGTGCAGCTGTTCTACGGGGCCCGGCGGCAGGAGACGTACCGGCTGCTGGAGACGTTCAACCACCAGCCCTCGGAGTTCAAGCACATGTCGGTGATCGCCGAGCTGGAGCAGAGCGGGCTGGGCTCCACGGCCGGTTCCTGAGGCCGTGGGTCTGGTCCCGGACCGGAGCCGGTCTCTCAGAGAGACAGATCTTTTTAAACGAACACTTCATGTGGAAGCAGGTGTTTGTTCTGATATTATCGGGAAAAATGAACTGAAGGAAGCACGAACGGCTTCTCGTGAACTCTTTTTTTTGACCGTTGACCTTTTTTTGTCTGGACACATTAATTGATACCATGCCAGTAAAAACCTAAGGCATATATATGTGCATTATTATTATATTTAATATATATACATATATATATACACATACATACACACCCTGTGAGTTTTTTTTGTTTTTTTTTCTCGTGAACTCTGACCTCCGAGGGCGTAACCAGGAAGTAACCAGGAAGTAACCAGGAAGTAACCAGGAAGTAACCAGGAAGTAACCCGGAGGTTCTGTCAGGAACAAACGTGGATGAATTTCAGACTTTGTTCTCCTTGGAGCTTTTCCCCAAAACCCGTCCGATAATCAATAAATTATCTTTAAACAGCTAAAGATCAATTCATTCTTGAAATGTTCCACTTGTCATTACAAAATTAAGGGTGCCAAGGACTCTCCGGTCGCAACGACTTTCCTCTCCGGTCGTCGTGACGTTCCTCTCCGGTCTCCACGGTATTCCTCTTTCGTCGCCACGACATTCCTCTACAGTGCCCACGACGTCCCTCTCTGGTCGCCAGGAAGTTTCTCTCCTGTCGCCACGGCGTTCCTCTCCGTCCTCCGTTTGTAAGCCGTTTAGTTTCAGCTGCAGGTTATCTGACCCGTCCAGGTCCAGGTGCCGTCTCACGTAATTTGAATTGAGGCATTTAAGTAAGTTTGGATTTTTCTGAGTCGGAAGAAAAAAAATTGAACAAATTAAACAATCATCTTTGATCTGGAAAAGTTTTATTGTCGTTTTAGCAGCTCACCCAATAATGAGGAGCTCATCTCCGTCACACCCGTACCACGGTGAACTAGAACTAGAACTGGGTGATAGACGGTATGGACGGTATATCGTTAACGGTAAGTTCACAAAGAAAGAAAGAGAGAGATTGATGACTTTTTTGTGTTGGTATTTTTTTTATCGTTATCGGGATAAATGCCAGAAATTATCGTGATACATTTTTTTAGTCCATACCACCCATCCCTAGTGCCAGGTTCACATGTCGGGTCGTGAACCTTCCAGCTTCTAGGATCATCCAGACAGTTCTCTCTCCGTCTGAGGGGAACCGCTCGGCCCAGTCCCCGGGCTGCAGGTGGTTCAGGTGGTGGTCCAGGTCAAGAGGACGGTCCCTGGGGCATCCCTTCATGGACCAGAACCTCCGACCGGCTCCAGTCAGAGGTAGGAGGTTTCTGGTTCATCCGTCTGCTGGGGTCCATCACCTGGACCGGTTCCTCCCGGTCGGTGCATCTAGTACAGGGGTCGGCAACCCGCGGCTCTAGAGCCGCATGCTGCTCTTTAGCGCCGCCCTAGTGGCTCCTGGAGCTTTTTCAAAAAATTTTCCCCTTTTTTTCTTCCTTCTTTTTTTTCTTCCTTTTCCCTTTTTCAATCTCGACATTTTGACTTTTTTCTCAAAATTTTGACTTTTTTCTCGAGATTGTACTTCAACATTAATCTTGACATTTCCACTTTTCTCTCGAAATTTCAAAATTTTTCTCGAGATTTTGACTTTTTTCTCAAGAATTTCAACATTTTTCTCGAAGTGCATAATGAAAAAATAAATCTCCCCCAGTTATAACTAATATAGAAACATGCAGCATGTGTTGCCTTCATTCTAAGGCTGATACAAGACTTTTCATTTTTTGCAGCTCCAGACATACCGTATTTGTTTTTTGTGTTTTCGGTCCAGTATGGCTCTTTCAACATTTTGGGTTGCCGACCCCTGGTCTAGAACATGCAGGACTGGGGTTCCTGAGGACCGGGGTTGCAGGAAGCTGATCTAGAGGATTTGCAGATGAGTATGCGGTGACATCTAGTGGTGAGTTGGGGTTACCGTAGTAACGAGAGCTGAACATCACCCTGGAACCTAAAACAGGAGACCTGGATCTGCATCTTTGAGGCTCCTACTCCGTCATCGGGTGATAATAAGGTAAATAAAGTCGAAAAAGAGTTGATTTTAAATGCAACCAAACTAAAGTTAGAGCAGGAGACTCAAGGTCGAGATGGAACGTCACTAAAAGTTATTCCATATTCCCTCAGATTCAGTTTAACCAGATAATTTAACATTTCAGAGTTAATTCAGGTTTATCATTAAAATTGTAACGTCGTCAAACTGAAGTAATTAATGTTTCTTACTTTGATTTAACCCGTATTATTATTTCTGGGTTCTTCTTTGATAAACAAGCTGTAAAACACTTGTGAACGACTGGAACCGGCTCAGTCGGGTCCCACGGCAGCGTTTACTCCCCCGATGACACAAACGCAGCAACACAGGTCAGTTTTCACTTTTATTGTTTTCATACATCACAAATACAGTGCAAAACCCCTAGAAACGGTTGCTAGGGACGGACAGGAATTCAGACAAAAGCAGGATTTTTCCTTATAAACAACATTTGTGCTCAATATTTACTCAGACAGCAGAAAACTGACTTTTTTCTCTCGTCTGACTGGAACGTTTTATTTTGATATCTTCTGGACGACGACAGGACAAAGATTTAAAAAAAAACACACAAGTTCCAGCTGCGTGAAAATCGTACAAAAACCCTCCTGAAAAATCGTACCGACTGAGTCCAACGAGTCGCTGCAACGTCAGAAACTACATCTAACATTTTTTTACAGTGCATCAAAGTAACAAGACAAGAGATCCGACTCCAAGTGCTTTTAACAATCTAGAGAGGATGAAACTACTAACGTGTCTCCATGGTGACGCTAGACGTCGTACTAATATGAACCTCTGGGCCCGGCAGGGTTTTGCTCATGGGCGCGGGCGTCGGTACCGGGGAGGGGACGTGGGTGAGTTTCCACGGCAACCAGAGCCGCTCAAAACCTGAATATCACAAAGAAAACCTTTGACCAGGTGGTTTTTCAGACGTGTCGATGGTCCAGTTTATCCAGATGTGACGTAGCCGGTCCAGCTGAAGTCCTAACATCTGGTTTCCAGCTGTTTTTTGCCTCATTAATAAAAACTCTGCTCAGTCATGACGGCTGCAGAACAGAACAACCCCAAACAGAGACCACTACGTGAACGGGTGTAGACGGCAGACACTGGTACCGCTTTTCCACCAAACTGGTTCGAGAGCTGGTTCTGGTTCACGACTCGTTCAACAGTTAATTAGTCAGTTACGTTGCTGCGTTTGTGTGAAAGTTGCAGCAACAACAAGGTATCTGCTCTAATAGGACTTGGTCCATGTAGCTCCTCCGTGGACACATCTTTAATGGCCCTTTTCCGCTAGTACCTACTCAGCCCGACTCGCCTCGTCCCGGCTCCACCCGCTTTGTCCTCGTTTGTTTTTCCACACCCAGGTGAGAAGTGGGCAGGTTGGGGTGAAGCTGCTGGGACGTACTCGATTGCTCAACCCCTTTGTTTGTGTCTGATGAGAAATCAGCTGGAGCCGCGAGCGGCTGAGAAGAAAACAGAGCGCCTGGTAGATCTGGTTGTTCCTTATTGCCCGTCTAGATCCCTTTTTAATTCTCTCCTCAGCACCAGGTTTATGAACATCTGCACCTCAGAGTTGAATCATGAAACAGACGTTTGCGCTGTATAATAAAATCGAGTCGTTCTCGCGCTGACTCCCGCTTCCTGATTCAAACGTCTGACGGCCCCCCGACCAATCGGTGGCGTGGAGGGTGATGACGTCAGATCCAGGTTAGAACCTCGACAAAATAGGTACAGAAAAGTATCTACTTGGCACGGCTCCACCCGTCTCGGCCCGTATTGGAAAAGTGCAAGACGGGGGCGAGTAGAAGCGCGCAGAGTAGGTACTAGTGGAAAAGGGCCATAAAAGACAGGTTGTCTCCTCCTCCTCCCATGATGCTTTGCTGCATCCAGATTAATTCTGATTTGAAAATGTCTCCGTCTCCCAGTCTTGCTATTGCCGTTGGTCTTAATAATTCCGCCCTCTCTGCTTACGTAAGCGGTTCTTTCCTCTAGTCCAGCAAAGAGTTGGCGCTACCTTGGAACCGGAGCCAGTTCTTTGTCAGTGGAAACTCAGCACTGGCCCAGAAACAGAACCAGCCCTGGAACCAGTTTGGTGGAAAAGGGTTATGAGGGGTCAGAGGGGGGTCTGCAGGTCGGTGGATAATTCTAATGGCACTTTTCCACTAGTACCTACTCAGCCCGACTCGGCTCGCCTTGGTTCTTTTCCACTAGGGGTCTAACGTGCCGAGTAGATACTTTTTCTGTAACTATTCCGCCGAGGTTTTAAGCGGACTGTGATGTCATCACACTACAGGCCACCGTATGTAGTGTGGAAGTGGCTGTCAGACGTCTGAGTCAGGATGTGACATCAGTGAAAGAGCGACTCTGACAGAGCTTCTTCTTCATTTCGACCAGCAGAAGTCTGTTTGGTGATCCAACTCTGAGGTGCAGATGTTCATAAACCTGGTGCTGAGGAGAGAATTAAAAAGGGATCTAGACGATAAGGAACGACAAGATCTACCAGGAGCTCTGTCACTTCATAGCTGCTCAGATACCAACGGACTTTTCAGCAGCAGAGACAAACTAAAAAAAAACTCAAAAGCGTTGCCACTTGAAGTTTCACTCACTCCCATTTTATAACTTGATATCAAACACAAGCCACAGACCCAGCAGCACATCTATCATCTCCAGGTTCTACATCTTTAGTGTTGTTGTCTTCTACGTTTAGATCACACAATCAAATACGTCACAGCAGCTTCTCCAACCTCCTACTTCTGCTCCAGGTGCTGGATTGTAGAGGAAAAGAAACCAGGCCGAGTTGAGATGAGTAGGTACTAGTATAAAAGCGCCATAACAGAACTAGAGACAAATCAAGTCTTAATAACATTTATCACTGGTTTTCTGTAACTTCCTCCGACAAACTGGACCGGTGCCGTCGCCGTCGAGCAGGTTCTACCGAGCTACGGCTGAAAATACAAAAACGAGTTCAGGCGAGACGGCTGGGATGAGAACCAGCATCTTCACATCTGTCGGTCGCCATGGCAACGCTGTAACTGCAGTCACGTGGGTGTGTTTTCAGGCCCGTTTCAGCTCAAACTGAACAGAACCTCCTCCAGAACCGGGTAAAGGACAGCTGCCGTCGCGACGTCGTAAACTCTGACTTGGGGTTGACGGTACCGGGGGAACCGGATCAGTCTCGTGATGTCACTTCCTCTCCCTCCACTCTTGCTCCTGCAGTCCGGGTGCTTTTATTTTGTAGGAGCAGTTTATAAACTGCACATAAAGGCACATTAAAGTCCGTTGTTAACATGAGCTGCGTGTGAGATGATCCCACAGGCCCGTCTGGACCTCAGAACCTCAGTATTCATCAGTACATGGCCTCCGGGTCTCTGATGGTTCCGAAGGACAGGCTGAAGGTGCTGCCCAGCTTCCTGCCAGTACCGTCTCGTTTCTTCTTCCTGTTCCAGTTCAGCAGGGAGGCGGAGCTCTGGCCTTTGGCTCCGCCCAGCAGGCGGTGCCGAGTGTTCTCCTTGTCGCTGCAGTGAGAGAGAGTGACGGTCCTCCGGTCCTGCACACACACACATATATTAATATGCAACACACACACACACACACACATTAATGTGCAGCTCACACACTCACTCACGCACTCTTTCACACTCTCTCTTTCAAACACTCTTCATTCATTCTCTCTCATACAATCTCTCTCTCTCACTGTTTTATACACTCTTTCACACTCTCAAACTCTCTCTCTCTCTTTCACACACTTTGGGCCAATCCCAATACACCCCCTACTTTCTACCACTAGCCCTCCCTCACTACCACTACCCTTAAAAAAGAAGCCACAGATTTTAGGGCACTTGTAATCTTCCCAGGGGCCTGTCCCAATACTCCCACTACTCCTACTTTTCAGCACCACCACTAAATTTTGCTGCTATGTCACTGCGTGGTTTACGTTCGGGTACGTAAGCGACTGCGTTAAGTTTGCACAAACGTCACACCATATCAGGAAGCTGAGAGATAAAAGCTGTTTTAATTTCTGCTGTAGCGCTGTTAATATGCCACTTTATTAAGTTTTAATATTTTTTCAGGTAAAGTAACCGTTAAGATCCCCAACCTGGGCTCAGTTTATCCAAATAACACCTGTTAAGAAATTTGATCTGATGTTTTCGGGATGACAACAGCCTGCTGGCTCGGGAACTGATTTATGGTTCTGCGTTAAAACGACACAGAGCCTACGGCGTAGGGTAGGTAACCTACGCCGTAGGCTCTGTGTTGGTGAAACGCGGAACCATAAATCAGCCTTTATTCTGGCGAGGTTTGAAAAAGACTTCGCAACAACGGGAAAACGAGTTATATACATTCACTGAGTGAATATTATGAAAGTAAAATATATATTTCTCGCTAGAAATGTATTTTGTATTCAGGCCCTCAGTCAACTAGGGTGCATCGGAAAACCCTCGCTCTGTAGGGCCAGATTCATAAGCACTACCCCTAGATGCAAAGAGGAATTGGGACACCACTACCCTCATGGGAACGCGCAAAATTTAGGGGTAGGGCTGAAAAGTAGGGGGAGTATTGGGACAGCGCCACGCACTCTCTCACACTTCAACTCTCACACACAAACACCCCCCCCCCCCCCTCACCTGGGTGTCGTGGGAGTGCAGCGTCACCACGCTGATCTCCACCCCCCGGTCGCTGCAGGTCTTCAGCATGTGGACCACGTCCCCGTGTTTGGACCACTTGCAGTCCAGCTGGTCCACGGCCACGATGTAGTCGCCCTCGCGGAGCCCCGCCTCCTGGGACACGGGGGTGGGGGGGCATCGTTAATCACCACAGACCCCCCTCCGTCACAGACCCCCCCCCCCCCCCCACCTCCACCTCCACCTCCACCTCCCACCCCTCTCACCTCGGCACAGCCCCCCGGCACCACTCCGGCCACCAGGACGGGGGAGTCTCCTCGCAGCGTCAGGCCCAGTCCTCCGTCTCTCTTCTGGAGGCAGACGACCCGGACCGGCCCCCAGCGGGCCCGGGCACAGAACACCGACAGCGGGCCCTGCAGCACACGCAGCACACGCAGCACGCCGTTAACACCAGACTTGGTTAGACGGGTAGACAATCAGAGGAGGGGACCTGGTCCTGGTCCTGGTTTGTCACTAACCAGTGAGCTACACGGCAGATATGTCGTACTCTGCAGCTTCACTGTTCACCCTTTCTCTTTCTTAGTCACATGACTGAGCGTGACCATCGTACTTCTTAGATTAGATTAGATTATCCTTTATTTCTCCCTCAATGGGGAAACACGTTGTTCAGCAGCAGTACACTTAACACACACATGCCGGGGGAAGGGTAAAAAAGTAATAAAAAGTAAAAATATATAATTACGAAATACAGACAATTCTTGGTTTTGTTTCAGTTCCTCGAGTGGCCACTAATCCAGACGTCAGCATAAAACACATTTACGTTCTGGTCTCAACCAAGGGCTAAATGTTTCCGTCCCACGCCGGGATAGGTTATATAAAGCATTAAAGTTAGTTCTAATACGATTGATTGACAGTCGGATCAGGCAATGCCGAGCCGTTATCACTTCCTCATCGGTGGTCGGCTGTATCAGCCAGCGTCGGATAAATCCTGTATTAATAATGTATTTCTCATGAATAAAACCTACATTGATTGTGTATTCCTCTTCAGCATTGTCATTATTGTCGGAGAAGCAACGATGTTTCCATGACAACAACCAACTGTTACAGTAGGTAGCAAAACTTAGCGGCGGTGTTTTCATGACATTAACAAAATACTAAATTAGTTGAATTCACGTCTTTATGGATAATTTTCACCTCCAGGTAGGGTTGACAATGAGTGCATTGAACAGTGACTTTCTCCTAAAAAAAAGCAGAGGAAAGAGATGTAATAAACCTCTACGGCACCCAGGACCGGCTCTACGTCACATGACGGCTCACCCACGTGCCCCCGGGTTCCCCCCCGCCGGGTTCTTACCAGTCGCTGGAAGATGTCGGTGACCTGGACGGTGGAGAAGTTGGGCTGCGTGACGTCGGGCTTCTGCTGCGTCTGAGCTGCTGACAGATGAAACCAGAGTCATGTACCGGGTCGTTTGGGCCGCTGAGGAGCGGTAAAACCCTCCGGCGCTCTTACACTGAATCTCCGGGGCTTCCGCCGTCTCGTCAAAGTCGTCCTCCCGGTCCAGCACCGAGTACTTGTGCAGGGAGCGCTTGTGTGCCAGAGACAGCACGTCCTGCAGGATGTCCATCTTCCTCAGGATCTTACACAGGCTGTGGACGCGCATGGCCTCCTCGTGCCTGATGACGGCGCGCCGGAGGTGGGCTTTACCTTCACGTAGATGATATTTAAGAGTTATGATCCTGCAACATAACGGACCTCCATGCTGCTGCCGTCCCGCTTCCACTCACCCAGCTTCCGTCTCTTCTCCGGATCCTGCAGGACGCGGCCCAGAGGTTGTCCTGCAGGGACGTTGATGTAGAACTTCAGGAAGGCCTCCTCTGCTTCCTCCTCAGACTCCTCCTCCTCAGGAGACGCTGAAACATCACATGCAGATTCACAGACGGTCAGACGGTGTCTATATACGTCCTCATGAGAGCTCACTGCTCAACTCGATGCTCCGATGCTGCAGAATAACTAAACACTCCTAAAACGCTGACTTCTGGTTGCCTACGCTGCAACTTACCGTGCATTCACACCGAAAGCGCCACAGGTGTCCGGCTGCCATTCATTGTCTATGAAAACTCGCTGCAAGAGGCATTCGAGGTGATGGAGGCAGCAATTTGAAGTTGAGAGAATTTCAACTTTCTGCAAATGAGCAGCTGCGACGCCGAGGCAGCGTCCAATCATAGACCGGGATTCCCAAAGCAAAAGCCTCAATGTATGTTGTACTTTCATGTACAAACTTACACTATTTCACATGCACACATGAGCATAGCTGCACTAAAAAAACATATTTTATCAGGAATTCATCTATTTTATCTAGCAAACCTTTTGCTGATTTGGCTGCTATTTTTACCTGAACTAAATGTTTTACCTGAACTAAATGGTTTTACCTGAATTAAATGTTTTACCTGAACTCTGAACTATATTATTCTGCTACATCGATCCAACACAAAATCATTAAAAACGTGCTTATTAATCACAAAACAGTTTAAACATTATGACTAAGACCGCAACTTGGGCTGCAACTTGTGACGGGTAATCATCTCAATCATCTGCATGATGTGATGCTTTTCTGTCATTTTTAGTTTTGCACAGAATGACCCACTTATCTATAAATATCTGTATATATTTTAAAGGGGACCTATTATGAAAAACTGTTTTTTCTTGCTTTAACATATATAAAGTGGTTTCCCCTCAGCCTGCCAACTCAGAGAAGGAGGAAAGTAACCAGATTCTGCAGTGTCTGTACAGCCGCCCGGATGAGACGTCCAGTCTGATGTGGATCTACGAGACAATAAGATTCTGCTCCCGTCGTTACGTAACCAAAATGCAATTTCCATAGGTCGGCCTCCGATGCTTGAAACCACGCCCACAACTAACTCCGCCGGCCGGAGCTTCTGCCATTTTTTCGTAGCGGTGTATCGCGTCATTCAGGCAGCCAATCAGCACAGAGCCTCATTATCATAGCCCCGCCCACTCAGAATCCTGCATAGATAATGAGGTTAGAGAATGGGAAGATAAAGACATGGTTTAGAGGCTGAATTTCTCGTTTATTTAGCAAAAACAATCAAAAGCTTGTTTTTAAGACATTCGAGGCCTGTTTAAAATAGGTATTAGATGCCATAATAGGTCCCCTTTAAGTTTTTAATCCTAGTTCATCTCCTTTTGTTCATCCCCAACTCTTTAGCTGCTCCAAGGCGAGCGTCAACAGAGTTCCTCCTATCTAACCCCCCCCCCGCCCCCCCCCTTCATCACCAGGTGACCTGATGTTCACCAGTTAAACCTCTACGTCCCCCTGCCCCGGTCCCAGCACATCCGGCTCCACTCACCCGTGTGGTCGCAGAGCGCCACGGCGGCGTAGTAGTGCGAAAGAGCCCGGAAGTGTTCGGACTTGACCTGAACCATCGATGCCCAGGAGAACGGCACGTAGTCTCTCATCAGGGGCTGAGTCATGGTCTGCTGCACCAGCAGGTAGACGTCCGACACCTGCGGACACACACATACACTCTTGGTTGTCAGGGACAACCACACCAGCGACCACGCAGCCAGAGCTTGAGGTCTGGAGGTAGGGCTGGGCGATATATCGAGTATACTCGATGTACTGTATTGCGGCTTCTACTCTGTGCGATGTACAAAATGACTATATCGTGAATATTCGAGTACATTTTCACGCAATTGCTTTTAGCCGCGGGCATTAAATTACAGGCTTTTCTCATTCTCTCGTTTCGTCTCTCCTTCTCAGAGAGATAAAACAAGCGCACCCAGTTACATACGTGAGTCATGTGCTGTCGTACCTGCATCGTCATACGCCCAGCAGTAACGTAGCGGCAGCTGGTGTTGGCGCTGCTGTCCTGGACCACCGGTGAGTTCCACCTAACTTTCCCAAACTTGGCCTATTTGCACCGTGAGCTCAACCGCGCGGTTGTTACGCGCAACGGACTCTTTTCAAAGCAAACAGGGACGGTTTAGTAAAGACGGGAGGGGATGTTTTCTCTCCTCCTGCTCAGAGCAGCTCATCCTGGTAAAACCAGCTCATCCTGGTAAAACTGGGACCAGAACATTACTTAGCAGATGTTCTTCAGACGGGAAGTCAGAGATGCAACGTGCTCTTTCTGTTTTGAAATGACACTTTTTATGTTTGTGCCACTCACTGCTTAGTAACTGTTTAATAAATACAGTTTTGGTAAATTTGACTTAGTTGTGATTTCCCCCTTTTTGCATGAAAGTTTAAAATGAGCATATATTAATGCAGTATGAGCAAGAATGTTTTAATGTAGACATATAGAATCATCATACTGGTGTGATTGTAGCATCAAAGTGTTAATTCAAGGCTAAGGCAAAATATCGAGATATATATCGTGTCATGGCCTAAAAATATCGAGATATTAATAAAAGGCCTTATCGCCCAGCCCTAGATGGAGGTCTGGAGGCTGAAGGAGTGGAGGTGTGGAGGTCTGGAGGAGTGTAAGTGGAGGTGTGGAGACTCACCCGGGCAGCCTCCTGGGCCAGGCCCAGCTGCGACCCGAAGCCCGAGTCCTGCGTGTTCAGCGTGAGCCGCTCGAACACGCACTCCTGCACCTGCGCCACCATGAGCCGGACCAGCATGCCGAGCGACGGGCCGCTCATGTCCAGGCTGGGCGCGTTGGAGAAGTTCTCCTTGAGGTAGTTAAAGGCCCCTGAACGGGAGGAGAGCAGAGCCGTAAACATCGCAGCACTTTACCGACCGGGCGGATGTGACCGGAGCTGCGTCGCACCTGCGGCCCGCTGGAAGGCGTCGATGGCAGCGTCGATGCCAGCGGCGGCGGAGCGGTCCTGCCGCGCCCCCATCTGCGTGTACAGGGCGGCGATGTTGAACAGCACGCTGCCCTTCTCGAAGGCCAGGGCTCGCTGGGAGGACGGCACGCCCGTCAGGGAGTCGTACCTGCAACAAGGTGGAAGGATGGAAACTCAGAGGTTTGATTTCCAGAGAGGAAAAAATGAAAGGATTTTACAAATAAAAACTACAAATCAGCTGATGGTTGGGGTTTAAACGAGGTCATGTGACCTCTTAAAGGCGCTGGTTTGACCTTTAACGTGTCCTGCAGGTTCAACAAGAGTCTCAGCGATTTCTTTAATAACAATAATACATTTTATTTATAGGCGCCTTTCAGGACACTCAAGGTCGCCGTACTAAAGGACAATAAAAACAATCAATAAAAACATGGCAATAAATCAAAAACATAAAGTAAAATACATATATTGTGGAATTCACTCAATAAAACTCAAATCATCACCATCCTTGCCAATATTCAAACTTTCTTATTGTTTCATCTTTGTAGTGTTTATTATTTAATCTGAATTACATTTTCTTTTGTGTTTTGTGTTTTTTTACTCCCCCTTGTGTAGCTTGTTTAGTTTTTTATTCATATATGGAAAGGATTCTATAGAAGCCACCAGGCTTCTTCCTTTCCTTGCATGTTATTTCAATGTTTTTTCATTTAATGTTCAATTTGTCTTATATTGCTAAATGAATAAACTAAAACTAAACTACGTTAACTAAACTAAACATAAAACAACAGTAAAGTGCAATAGTGATGTCATTCCAGTCCCAAGATTATTGAGAGTACGCATGTCTGAAGAGGTGAGTTTTCTTTAATTAAAGAAATCGTACGTCTCCCCACCAGAGACACCCGATGTGTAAATAAACCTCCGTGTCCGGGACGGGGACATGAGTCCACCGTGCAGAGAAAACACGACTCAGCTAAAGCTGCTTTCGTCAACAAAAATTATGACGAAATATCGTCGTCAACGAACTTTTATCACCTGAGGAAAACGAGACGAAACGCAACGAAAATGCTGGTCATGTGACGATCACGATAATTAAATATTAGGGTTGTCCCGATCAGGATTTTTTAGCTCCCGATCCGATCCCGATCACTTGAGTTTGAGTATCTGCCGATCCCGATTTTTCCCGATCCGATCACTTTTTTTGGCTCCCGATACATTTCCGATACTTTTTCCCAATCAGATACATTTTGGCAAAGAATTAAGTAAAAAAGTAAAGTAAAAAAAAGTAAAGTAAATTAAGTAAAAAACTGTATTGTCCATTCTCTCCAACATGGACATATTTTTGTTTTTTCACTGACTGCATCATTGGATCAAAACAAAGCTTATCAGCTCTGGTGCCACAAAATGTAGAAACATGAAATTGTAAACTAAAACAAAAAGTTCAGAATAGTAAAATAACAAAAATAAATCAATTTCACTTCAAAAGGAGGTAGTTTACTTACGAGGTTTAAAAGTTGAATGACATCCAGTCAAACTTACAATCAATAAGAAAATGAAAATACATTTTGGCTTAACCGTAGTGCAGAATTCTCAACAGCATGAAATGAATAGCAGCAGATATTCATTGTGGCTGTTATAGTTTTCTGTCACTGTGTTGTGCTGATGTCACGCAGAGCGTAGGAACCAATTGTGGTTGTTCAGACACGGACCCTTTAGACCGTAACACCAGCCTGCAAAATAGCAGTCCGTCATCTCTGTGTTGTTACCGAGTCAATAAAGTGGACCAAAAGATGATTTACGAGTGACGGATAATCATTTACATAACACTACAGTCACTTTTCTCCGACAGCTTTTCTTTGTTTTTAAAACTTTCAGACCGTTTATCTGAGCGTAGCCTAGCTGCTGTTAGCTCTCTGTTAGCCACGCTTCCTTCCCCACCAGCACAAACGATTCTTCAGCCGCCGGCGCTGCCCAAAATCTTACAATAAACACACATCAACTGTCTGTATTGTTAAATGCAATTATAAAATGATTAAATAATTAATATATGTTAAAACATAGGCACAGAGCAATAAGCAAACAAATAAGACGAACTGGCCTGGAGCTGCTGGAGCCGCTCTGAGCTGCAGCTGGGGCTCAGAGCAGAGCCGCCCGGCTCTTCTGGCCGCTGCGCCGACTCCGCGCTCCCAGCGCTACCGGGTCGCGGAGTCGGAAACCAGGCGGCCGAGCCATAACAGTATGTCCCGATACTTTTTTGGCCGATCCCGATCTTTTGAAAATGACGTGATCGGGCCCGATCGATCGGCCACCCGATCGATCGGGACAACACTATTAAATATATAATGCAATATCGTAGAGGAATAAAAACGAGACTAAAATGTAGATTACAAAATAAAAACTCGTTGACCAAAACGAGACGAAATGTTCTACCAAAGATCCTTAATGTCCATGTTTTCAGTAGTTTCTCTGGTTTAATGTCCATGTTTTCAGTAGTTTCTCTGGTTTAATGTCCATGTTTTCAGTAGTTTCTCTGGTTTAATGTCCATGTTTTCAGTAGTTTCTCTGGTTTAATGTCCATGTTTTCAGTAGTTTCTCTGGTTTAGTTCTGCTGGGTGACGTTAGTCCTCAATCCCAGTCGCTGCAGCAGGAATCAGATCCAGAAGATGCAGCTGCAGAGTTAGAGGCTGATGCCGTTAACGCAGAGCTCTAGGTTCATGTTAATTAAAAACAAAGTTACAGAGAGAAACGCAGGGATCTGCTCTGGGGCTGGAGAAGAAGAAGAAGAACCATCTTTGGATCCACTTTCCTACATAGACGTGGAAAAGAAAACCCAATGTGTCGTCGAAAAAGAAAAAGACGGGGAGAAATGTGGAAAAATAAATATGTTGTAAACTCAAATTAGAGTCTTCTGTATCTTGAATGAATGTATTCTTGAGTCTATAAGGTAACAATAATATAATAATAAGATAACCTTGTTTGAATTGTAAAATGGGTTTGGCTAAATACAATCTTTGACTAAAACTAGACTAAAATGGACAATTCTGACTAAAATAAGACTAAAAGACTCAGACTTTTAGTCGACTGAAACTTGACACGACTAAAAGGAGAATGAACGTGACTAAAACTAATAAAAACTAAAATGATAGCTTGATCCAAAGACTAGACTAAAACTAGAATTGAAACCCTACCAGTGGAAGTGGACTCCCAGGTTCCGGTGAGCTGAGTAGAAGCGCTGGTCCAGGTAGTACAGCTGGTTGTAATATTCCATCAGCAGCTCCAGGCCGGCCTGGTTCCGACTCGGCGTGCGCATCGCCTGAAACCGGACCAGAACACACGAGTGTGTGTGTGAGGACGACAGACGACAAGTTATTATTATTATTTCACTTTATTTTGTGTAGAGGGACATTGATAAACATTTAAAATGTAAATATAGAGGGAATGACGTCACAGATGTGACTTCACAGCAGGTTTCGCCCACTGAGTGGCAGAAAGACTGAGTGTCAGAAAGACTGAGTGTCAGAAAGACTGAGTGTCAGAAAGACTGAGTGTCAGAAAGACTGAGTGTCAGAAAGACTGAGTGTCAGCGTAAACTTTCAGTTTGAGCAACTTGGAAACATCTAAAATGGGAAAGAGCTGTTGTGTGATCGACTGTACTCATAGATTTAGCAAGAAATCGGAGTTATCGTTTTACAGACTGCCGAAAAATAAGCTTAAGAGAGACAAATGTATCGCTGTAATTCGCAGAAACAACTGGATTCCAGGCACCGAAACGTGGATTTGTGGTTCCCATTTTGTATCAGGTAATGTTGGATTTTTGGGTAGCTAACGTTAAACTGTCATAAAGTTCTGTGTCCTCATCACTTTAATTTCACCAACAAATCCTGCCTTGAAGTCGGACCAAGACTTTTGTAAGCCTTCAAGCTTTGCTTCGTGTATTTCCCCGGCGTAGAAATAAAGTGCATATAAATATCAGAAAACTCAATTCGTAGCCAAATATTAATGTCCATGGACCACTGGTTCTTGGTAACTGTACCAAATATTAATGTCCATGGACCACTGGTTCTTGGTAACCGTACCAAATATTAATGTCCATGGACCACTGGTTCTTGGTAACTGTACCAAATATTAATGTCCATGGACCACTGGTTCTTGGTAACTGTACCAAATATTAATGTCCATGGACCACTGGTTCTTGGTAACTGTACCAAATATTAATGTCATGGACTACTGGTTCTTGGTAACTGTACCAAATATTAATGTCCATGGACCACTGGTTCTTGGGGTAACTGTACCAAATATTAATGTCCATGGACCACTGGTTCTTGGTAACTGTACCAAATATTAATGTCCATGGACCACTGGTTCTTGGTAACCGTACCAAATATTAATGTCCATGGACCACTGGTTCTTGGTAACTGTACCAAATATTAATGTCCATGGACCACTGGTTCTTGGTAACTGTACCAAATATTAATGTCCATGGACCACTGGTTCTTGGTAACCGTACCAAATATTAATGTCCATGGACCACTGGTTCTTGGGGTAACTGTACCAAATATTAATGTCCATGGACCACTGGTTCTTGGGGTAACTGTACGGGTCACTGTCAAGTCCAACTGCCTTTAATTTAAGCTGATAATCGGCTGTTATCCCGTCTTCTCCACTAGTTGCAGCTATTTTTTCTGAAAGTGACATCAATACCCTCTATACCCAATTGCAGCCGAAGGCTAAGTGGGCGGGGCCTCTGGGCCGCGGCGTTCACCTACCTGCCTGAGCTCCGTCAGCTCCCGGATCTCCTGCTCGTACAGCGAGCCGTCCTCCCCGTAGTGCTCACAGACCAGGTCCTGCGGTGGGGACAGAGGTTCTGGGTTTAGGTTCTGGAGTCGAGGCGTGTTTCCAGCAGGTTCTGTGTGTTTTGGGCGACGCCCTCACCTGGATGGGAACGGTGAAGTCCACGTCTTTGGTTTCCTTCAAGCCCAGCGGGATCATGGGAACGTTGACGGCCTCGCTGCGGAAAACACAAACGTCTCACTGATCACATGTCACTGATCACATGCCGGCGGCGGTTTCGGGCCCGGACGCTCGCCGCCTCCATCAGCTTCTCTTAACCCTTTATGACCAGTGTTCTGTCGATTACTGCTGCTTTGTCGAAAAATGCTACCTAATACCTTTTGTAGAGCTACAATTCTACTGTGTTTATTCCCTAACCCACTTCCTTTTCCCCCAAGTGGTCCTTGTCTCTTGCCAGGCCGTCATTGTAAATAAGAATGTTCTTAATGACCTGCCTGGTTAAATAAAGGCGAATGACTGAGTGAATATCAAATAAAGCGATAGAATGTTTTTTTTTTTCTCTTTATCGTATAATGTTCAGAAAGTGTAATGCAATTCATGTCATGGGTAATGTATTTTGAAGGATCAAATACTCAACATCCCATATTATCCATTTTACATCGTCCAAGAAATGATGGTCGTGACAATCAAACTTTGAAAATCGACTGTGCGCATGCGCAGAACCACAAAGTAGCATTTCTCGACGGGTAGCATGGATCGACAGAACAACGGTTGGAGCGCCGGCGCTCCAACCGTTTGCATGATATTTTCAACCCGTTTGCATGTTGATTTTCCAAACGTACAATTACAACCAAATAAAATAGAGCAATAATTATTTTTGCATGTTGAACAGGAAGAGTTTCACTTCCATATCCTGCATTTAGTGTCCCAGAGTTTTAATCTATTAAATCGTTTGGAAATAAAATCACATAATAATCCGGTAAAATTGCCACACGGAAATCTTCATAATTGACATCGTGGGTTATTTCTCGATCCGGTACGTGTTCACAGCTCGTCCTACGTTGATGTACGTCGACACGTACATCATCACGTTGTCAGCGTGTCATGTCAGGTGACGTCATTCCCAGCAGTCTGGTCCAGTTTAGTCCAGGTTTTTCCCCCGGTAAACTAGTTGGTTTGAATTTGTGCTCTTGTTCTTGCTTTTTATCAGAGATTTTCATGAAACATTACTCTCAATTATGTTTTTCTGTTTGTCTTCCTCTTTTTAAATGTCATGAGCTGTTTGACAACTGATTTTCCCCAGAGGGGACAATAAAGGTTTCAATCAATCAATCTCAGCGACAACCCACACACACCGTTAACACACTACACACACACACACACAGACACACATTATGGATCCACCAATCGTGAGCGACGTTTTGAATCTGATTTCAGCACCGGATGAAGACGCGACATCTAAACGCGATATATAAAATGATGTATCTCAAAAACTAAAGTATGAATTAATTCCAGATCAATTTCCTGTGGTTTGAAAGACTTCTGTGATACTTTTTTCCATTGACAGTTTTTAGAGATCTAGTTATGGGATTTCTGTATTTAGAAAAATATGTGTAAAAATTAAAAAAACATTTACATTTTTTTGGTAGTTATTTGTACTTTTTAGCAATTTATTTAGTTAGTATGGACTTGTAACATCCATATTATTAAGGGCTGGCTTATATGGGTTGTTTTGATGCATAGCAAATAAAAATACTCCATAAAAAGGCAGAATAGCATCTAAAAATATGCTTAGGTGGATTTATACTATGGTGGGTCGTACAGGGTTAAACCCAGCAGGTGCTCGGCTGCAGGTTTCATCCTGCTAATAAGCTAAGCTAAAGCCAGGTATTAACCCCCCCGGCCCCGAGATCCCCCCACTCACACTCAGGGATACATGCAGGCGATGGGCTCGTTAATGTCCCTAATCACAGACTTATCCTGCTCACGACCCTGAGACACAAACCTCTGACAGGAACCGTCACCGACACAATAACCAAGACTTTGGTTGTCATGGTAACAGAGATATCAGCTGGAACCAAGTCTTTATAAGTTTTTTATAAAAAAACAAAAAAAACAGGACACAAAGACGCGCTGGACGCTTGTTTGCAGCAATTATCCTTCTCATTAGTGTAATGAGCGGCCTGGAATGTCCGAGGCCATCGCTGCCCGGGCCCGGGTCTGCGTGCACGTACGTGCATGTGTGTGTGTGTGTGTGTGTGTGTGTGTACATGTGTGTGTGTGTGTGTGTGTGTGTGTGTGTGTGTGTGTGTGTGTGTGTGTGTGTGTGTGTGTGTGTGTGTGTGTGTGTGTGTGTGTGTGTGTGTGTGTGTGTGTGCGCTACCTGTCCGTCTGGTAAACCTCCATGTTGCTGTTCAGCTCCTCCAGCTCCTCCTTCAGCAGCTGCAGGTTGGAGTTGACGAAGCTGAGCTCCAGCGCCACCGTCTCCTTCACCTTGTTGTTGGTCGTCGCTCTGCGGGACAGAAATACATAGTAGATTCATCACCCTCATCATCACCACCACCACCTTCAACTTCCCTCCACCCAAACACACCTGTCCGTCTCAAAGAAACCGGTCAGCGTCTCACCTGCTTTTATTTCATAATTTACTGCAACAATCAGGACGAGATGACCCACACGACGGCCCCCAGAGACCCCCCCCCCCAGGGATGACCTTTGACCCGGCCCTCGCCGCAGCCAATAGTTACGCTGACACCATCTCTTACAAAGACAGGATGTACCAAAGTACTGAAGTTATATCTTAAAAATGTTGCCAATCAATATACAGAAAAAAATTGAAATAAGTATAACTTAAAAAGGAACAGATCTTTAAAAAAAAACTAAATTCAGGACAGAATGAATGGAATGTTGTGTTTTTGTAAAATGTGTCAGTTTATGGAACAATCTGGGTACAGAAGCCAAAGAATGCAAATTAAACATTACATTTAAAAGAATAATAAAAGCCAGTTTGATGAAGAAATATCATGATAATTCTTACGTTAGGTGGGTTCTCTTTTTTTTCTCTCTCTTTTTAGCACCATTGTCATATTTTTTTTCTTTGAATCAAAAAAATACGACTATCTGTGTTTGACGACAGCTATTTTTATAACTTTGTTGTAGTTTTTTTTTTTTTTTTTTTAATTACGTTTATTGGAAAGTGGGTTGTTTTTTTTATTACATTTATTGGAAAGTGTTTTTTTTTAAATTGCGTAATTTGTCATTTGTTTTGTTTTTTATTATTACATTAATTGAAATTTGATTTCTTAGGAAAAAGGGACAGATAAAATAGGCTTAGTCTTCTTTTATGTTCCCTTTCATTCAATGAAAGAGATTTGTTGTAATTATATTGAGTTTTTCTTTTAATGAATGAAATAAAGGATAAAGATATCTTCCCAAATTAAACTAATTAAAAGTAAATGAACGTAATCTTCCCCTGCGGCGACGACCCGTGTTGATCCCGGCTGTTGTCATGACGACGGTAAGAGGAGGCTCCTGTAAACCCCTCACCTCCAGTTTAACCCTAACCTGATGATCTATTTTTATATTTATCTCTCCATTTAAGTTGTAAATGTGACTGTAAAACATAAAAAACGTAATTATAATGAATTATTTTGGGCTGAAACAACTTTCCACTGACGTTTCAAGCATGTTGCATTTATGAAGCTTCAAATCGAATAAAAATGAAGGTTATCGATACAGGAAACGGTCCCGGCGTCGTCCTCACAATTTACTAATGTGGATTATTATTTTTTATATTTATTAACAGGAATAAACGGATCCTTTTCACAGAGAAGTGCATTTAAGATAAGATAAGATAAGATAGGATAGTCCTTTATTGATCCCCAGAGGGGAAATTTGGGTGTTACAGCAGCTCAAAGTTGGACAACATGAACTCACATTAAATAATAGTGGTGGGGGGAAAAAAAAATCGATATTGCAATATACAGGACTGTCTCAGAAAATTAGAATATTGTGATTTTCTGTAATGCAATTACAAAACCAAAAATGTCATGCATTCTGGATTCATTACAAATCAACTGAAATATTGCAAACCTTTTATTATTTTAATATTGATGATCATGGCTTACAGCTTAAGAAAACTCAAATATCCTATCTCAAAAAATTTGAATATTCTGGGAATCTTAATCTTAAACTGTAAACCATAATCAGAAATATTAAAATAATAAAAGACTTGCAATATTTCAGTTGATTTGTAATGAATCCAGAATGTATGACATTATTATTATTTTTTTTTTTTTTTAAATTGCATTACAGAAAATACAGAACTTTATCATAATATTCTAATTTTCTGAGACAGTCCTGTATTGTTGCGCTCTCTGTCACAATAAATAATCGATAAACTGAAGGCAAATATCGATATTTTATTACAACACACATCATGGATTTACACGGCTGTCACCGCACTAATGTTCATGCACTTCAATTTGTCCAGCTGTTCAGTGTTTACATTTACAAGACTAGGAGGCAGTGAGGCTCTATACAAGTTTTGGCATTGAATAAATGCATAACTACAGACGTTTTCCTTTTTATGGGTATTTTTTCTTTTTCAGTCACATATATCGTGATATATATCGTTGATGAAATTTCTTACAATATATCAAATATCGTAGATATCGTGTATCGTGATATTATCGTTATCGTGGGCCACATATTGCCACAGTATTGAATCGTGAGTTACCCGTATCGTCCCACCCCTAGTAAATAAACGGTAAAGATAAAT
Organism: Cololabis saira; assembly: GCF_033807715.1. Lineage (NCBI taxonomy): Eukaryota > Metazoa > Chordata > Actinopteri > Beloniformes > Belonidae > Cololabis > Cololabis saira. The sequence goes on from NC_084599.1 coordinate 38,326,265, forward strand.
TCTAAGTAGGAAAAATAAAGAAATACAGTAAAAAAAGAAACTGAAACTGAACAAGTGTACTGTAGACTGAATAAATAGACTATAAACATACTAGAAAGAAAGAGCCGTCTTTAATGGATGCAGCTCTCCCTCCCTCCTCGTCTCCTGCATCCTTTGTCCTCTAATCCTCAGACGTCCCCGCGCCGCCTCCAGAACACAAAGGGTCCTGACCGGCTCTCATCTCTGTTCCTGGAAGTCCGAGGCGTCCGATGATTCACACCTCAGAAATCCAGGGATGACGTCAGCTTCAGCTCACACCTTATTAAAGCTGGACATCCCACTAAATCCACCCTGTTGTTTTTAATATACGCTTCACGGGTTTTATTTATCCCCTCGGCAGGTATTTTATTGGACGCTTGTTCTGAAACTGCTTTTATTTCCATCTGAAATCCCCTTCTGTCATTTTCAGTGCAGGTTGTTTTATGTCTAAACCGAGACCAAGACCAGGACTAGTTCAGCTCAAGACCGAGACCAAAAACAAACCTAGTAATGTCCTGATCCTGCGTGATTGTATTCCATCATCCTGGTTCAGCTAGTTTCCATATGAGCTTGTATTCAACTGCAGCTCAATCACACAGAGAAGTGGATGATGATGTTGAACTCACTAGAAATGTTTCCATCCATCAGCTGAGATCAGATCTGTGTGGCGACTGCACTACTGCTATTTCTACACCATTGGAGGATTGACTCCAGTGCTTTTAAGGATTGACACGACTACTAACTAGTCCCAAAGTCCTCTAGCAGAATAACCAGCTCCAACACCCCCCTCCACCTCAGGAAAGGAATGAATAGTAAATGTTACTGATTTAAATTGGACTGAATTTGGAGATGAAACATGAATTTTAAATATTAAAAGATACAATTATCAACTTGAAATTACATTATTTACCATTATAGTAATCAGATTACACCGTATATCAGTATCACTGAAATGGACCTGATGCTTCACAACATCAATCACAACAATATGCAAATGTTATCCATATATTTACTAAAACAAGGCCGTTATAAAACACAAAAATACAGACACATGCAGATGCACCAAAACATTAAATCAGATTAAATCATGGGAATTTGCCCAGACGCAAAATACAAATACTGTATTTTCCGCACTATAAGACGCACCGCATTATAAGGCACTACAGTAGAGGCTGGGGTTACGTTCTGCATCCATTAGACCAAGGGTCGGCAACCCGCGGCTCTTTCATCCTTAAACTGCGGCTCCGAGTGGCTTGGGAAAATAAATTACAAAAAAAAAAAAAACTAAGTATTTAATTGAAGTGTATTTTATTTGTGTTAGTTCTTTAATATTTTAGTTCTAAATTGGAAGATTATTGTGATCTTGACATATTAGAATAAATATATTTTATTGTTTTTCATCGCTCAAAATACGTATATATGTCTATGGTTGCGAGACCTGTTGCGGCTCAATATTGATCCATACAGTGCCTTGCGAAAGTATTTGGCCCCCTTGAACTTTGTGACCTTTTGCCACATTTCAGGCTTCAAACATAAAGATATAAAACTGTAATTTGTTGTGAAGAATCAACAACAAGTGGGACACAATCATGAAGTGGAATGAAATTTATTGGATATTTCAAACTTTTTTAACAAATAAAAAACTGAAAAAGTGGCCGTGCAAAATGATTCACCCCCTTTACTTTCAGTGCAGCAAACTCTGTCCAGAAGTTCAGTGAGGATCTCTGAATGATCCAGTGTTGACCTAAATGACTAATGATGATAAATGGAATCCACCAGTGTGTAATCACGTCTCCGTATAAATGCACCTGCACCGTGATCGTCTCAGAGGTCCGTTTAACGCGCAGAGAGCATCATGAAGAACAAGGAACACACCAGGCAGGTCCCAGATACTGTTGTGGAGAAGTTTAAAGCTGGATTTGGATACAAAATATTTCCCAAGCTTTAAACATCCCAAGGAGCACTGTGCAAGCGATAATATTGAAATGGAAGGAGTATCAGACCACTGCAAATCTACCAAGACCTGGCCGTCCCTCTACACTTTCAGCTCATACAAGGAGAAGACTGATCAGAGATGCAGCCAAGAGGCCCATGATCACTCTGGATGAACCGCAGAGGTCAGAGGTCAGGGGTCACCTACAGCTGAGGTGGGAGACTCTGTCCATACGACAACAATCAGTCGTTTACTGCACAATTCTGGCCTTTATGGAAGAGTGGAAAGAAGACAGCCATTTCTTAAAGATATTAGGGGTGGGCGATATATCGAGATTTTAATATATATCGATATATTTTCAAACACGATATGGTACGAGACAATATCGTTTATATCGATTTAAAAAAAAAAAAAAAAAAAAAGATTTTTACATTTTTTTTTAATGATTTTGATATAGCTTATTTTGTGAAAAATTGACTTGAATGTTTTATTTGAGATTTGCACAAATGTTTTGTTATTTGCACAACTGTCAACCTCAGTGGAAAAGTCTGCCTGTTACTGTTTACATTGTATTAATTGCACAGTGTATTTTAATTTAATTGTTATGCAGGAAAGGGATATTTGTTTTATTTTATTCAAGAAGCATTTTTATTCTATATATGCAGGCAGTTTATTTTTGTTTCATTTGTTTTATATATTTTGATATTGTGCAGACCTCTGTTAATAAAGGAACCTGTGTGACATTTGGCACGAGGCTTTGTATTAAAACTGACTGTTTTTTTTAAGGGTTTGCCTCAGAAAAAATGAAGCTAACAGAGATGCTATGCTATAATGCTTTGGGGGAAACCCCAATTAAGGCACAGAAAAAATATCGAGCTTTATATCGAGTATCGCCATTTAGCTAGAAAATATCGAGATATGACTTTTGGTCCATATCGCCCAGCCCTAAAAGATATCCATAAAGTGTTGTTTAAAGTTTACCACAAGCCACCTGGGAGACACAGCAAACATGTGGAAGAAGCTGCTCTGGTCAGATGAGACCAAAATCAAACATTTTGGCAACAATGCAAGACGTTATGTTTGGCGTAAAAGCAACCCAGCTCATCACCCTCAACACACCATCCCCACTGTCAAACATGGTGGTGGCAGCATCATGGTTTGGGCCTGCTTTTTTTCAGCAGGGACAGGGAAGATGGTTAACATTGATGGGAAGATGGATGGAGCCAAATACAGGACCATTCTGGAAGAAAACCTGATGGAGTCTGCTAAAGACCTGAGACTGGGACGGAGATTTGTCTTCCAACAAGACAATGATCCAAAACATAAAGCAACATCTACAATGGAATGGTTCACAAAAAACATATCCAGGAGTTAGAATGGCCAAGTCAAAGTCCAGACCTGAATCCAATGGAGAATTTATGGAAAGAACTGAAAACTGCTGTTCACAAACGCTCTCCATCCAACCTCACTGAGCTCCAGCTGTTTTGCAAGGAGGAATGGGCAAAAAATTCAGTCTCTCGATGTCAAAACTGATAGATACAAACCCAGAGCGACTTACAGCTGTAATTGCAGCAAAAGGTGGCGCTACAAGTATTAACTTGAAGGAGCTTGAGGCTCCTTTTAAGAAATGAGACTCTCTAGCGCCACCCTTCAACACGACGGCCATTGGGGGTACTGCAGCCAACAGTGAAGCCGGCACGGGAGAACGGGGAGAACGTGCATGCAGCGTCATGTGACGTCACATCCACAGGACAGCGCGGGAAATTCGGGACAGAATTGCAGCACATTTTGCAGCAACAGCCCGTTCAAGGCAACGGAGAGATACGCTAGAGGGCTCATTCTTTTTGGTTTGGAACGCTTCATCTGACATTATTACTAGAAAACTTAAAATGTATACGGATTTTTTTCATAAATCTTGCCACAATCCGGCCTCAAGCTCCTTTAAGGGGGGTGAATAATTTTGCACGCCCCAATTTTTCAGTTTTTTATTTGTTAAAAAAGTTTGAAATATCCAATAAATTTCGTTCCACTTCATGATTGTGTCCCACTTGTTGTTGATTCTTCACAAGAAATTACAGTTTTATATCTTTATGTTTGAAGCCTGAAATGTGGCAAAAGGTCACAAAGTTCAAGGGGGGCAAATACTTTCGCAAGGCACTGTATTTATTCAAACAAGGCCGTTATAAACACAGAATTGTAATTAAATACAGACACATGCAGATGCACCAAAACATTAAATCGGATGCAAAATACAAATAGTTTACAAAACTGTACATTAAGAAGAGGAAGAACTGCTGATACCAGATTCCGTCACCTTGGTAACGGACTCTCAGTTATCCGAGTCCGAGACATGAAGAGACCCAGAGACCCGAGACCGAGACAAGACCATGAGCAAAAAAAGTTTTGTCCAGACCGGTCTTGAGACCAAGACCGGTCTCCAGAACTATTAGTCTACAGTGAGGTGTGTGTGGAGCCGGGGTCACGCAGAGATAAGAGACAAGCCCTTTTCTGTCATTATGGATTAAAACTAAACCAAGAACTGGACTCAAGTCAAGCGATGCTTTAAAATCCACAACTGGAAGAAAAAGATGCACAAGACTAGTTTATGTGTGACGACTTGAAGGTTTCTCGACAGTAAATACAGAAAACCCCGGACCCTCACAGGAGCGTCCGGGGACCGCTGTTCAACACAACCAAGATGTTGGATGTCTAGTCCGTCTGTAACTCCTGCAGTCTCCCGTCCCTGCTGCCAGCAAACACCAGCCCTAAAGTAACTCTGGACCCCCGTCCGGGTCGCTCTACAGCATCAGGTGGAACATCAGCAGCGCTGAAACCAGCTCACAGGGATGCAGGGATGCATCATGGGAGATGATGGAAGAGAAAGTCCAGGTAGGATTGTCACGATCAAGATTTTTTTAGCTCCCGATCCGATCACTTGAGTTTGAGTATCTGCCGATCCCGATTTTTCCCGATCCGATCACTTTTTTTGGCTCCCGATACATTTCCGATACTCTTTCCCGATCAGATACATTTTGGCAATGAATGAAGTAAAAAAAAAAAAAGAGGACTAAAACTCAAACTGTCCCAAGTTTCTTTTATTGTCCATTCTCTCCAACATGGTATTACATATATTTATTTTCACTGACTGCATCATTGGATCAAAACAAAGCTTATCAGGGGAACCTGCCTGGAGACGAGCTGCAGGCTGAAGATCATCACCGGGTGATGGGTGACACTTTTAGAAGAATTCAGCTTTGATTGAGGTTTGGTTTTATTCCTCTGAGTTTACTCAAACCGACTGATCTTTGGTGATAAATCAGAAATCAGAGCTGAAAGAGAGTTGAAGACGTCACTCTACAGAAGAGTATTAGGGCCAGGCAGGAGAAAAATTTAAATTATATTTTAAAGGAGGAAGATTTTTTTTTCATTATGTGTTTCGAGAAAAAATTAAAAATGTTGAGATTAATGTAGTACAATTTTGAGAAAAAAATCGAAATGTTGAGAAAAAAGGCAAAATTTCGAGAATAAAGTCAACCTTCAAATCAATTGGCTTTACGGCTTTATATTGATTTGAAACACATATCATTTTGCATACTCATTAGGGTGGAAGTATGGGATTTCGGACGCAGTCATAGTCATAGTTTTGATTCAACGGAGACGTTTAACCAGAAATGTGAACATCGACGACTGAGCGATGGCTTTCCTACGTTCCTTTCTTTTTTCTTTGCATTAAGGTTCAACCAGAGCTCTACGGAAGAGTATTAGGGCCAGGCAGGAGATAAATAAAAATAATATTTTAGAAGAGGAAGATTTTATTTTCATTATGTCGAAATGTCGAGAAAAAGTCGAAATGTTGAGAAAAAAGTCAAAATGTAGAGAAAAAAGTTGAAATGTCCAGAAAAATGCCGAAATGTCGAGATTAATGTTGAAGTACAATTTCGAAAAAAAGTCAAAATGTTGAGAAAAAAGTCAAAATTTCATGAAGATATTGATTTGAAACACATATCACACATATGCAGTTGCATAACTTCAGAAACGTACCCTTAACGTTCCACTCCAAGGATGTAAGTTAGTTAGTTAGCTCCTAACTGGATTTGATGGGCCAGAGGAGACATTTCCACTTTATTCTTGAAATTGTATTTCAACATTAATCTCGACATTTCTACTTTGTTCTCGAAGTGCACAATAAAAAAAAATCTTCCCCTCTCAAATATTTTTTCTCCTGCCTGGCCCTAATACTCTTCCGTATCACTCAGCGTTGTTTTGAGGGTGATTTTTGATGTTCCTCCATCCAGTGGGAGCAGAAAACTCCCCCCCGAGTCCCTCCCTCACATGCACTAGCACTCGTGCACTAGCACACCTATATCTAGGATCAGGCCAAAGGCAATCTGATTAGTCAGCTTTACCCGGGCAGCCAAACATCCCTGCACACACCCACTCGCACGCACGACCGGCTGCAGGGTTTCAGGGGGAAACGCTCGTCCCAGAAGAAACCGGGAGCGTTGCATCTTTCAGGGAAGGCTCAACTGGTGCCAGGGGGGGCCAGGATTCAACTATTTACTGTTCCTGCAGCACTGAATACATCTTCATCAGCTGTTAAAGTCCTGGTGCGTTAGAAACCCTCCTTCATGGGTCCTCAGTAGGGCTGGGGATCGATTCAATTGTCAAGAATAGATTCGATTCCGAATCTTAAGATTCAGAATCGATTATCAAGATTTGATTCAATCCGATATTGATTTGGGTTAGTGTTATTAAAACTGTTTTTTGAGCTGTTGCATGAATTATATGACTGTAGTTATGCAAAATATTACTACTAGTATTATACTGAGATTCAACAGCAAGTATTGGCAGCTAATGATGCTGTAAGGACCAATCAGCTCCCAGAATGCTGATAGAACTGCTTTCAGAAACATCATGTGGGTCAGAATTACCAAACAGATCCAGGGAGGAAACAGAGACGGATGAAATCGGTTTTATTTTTTCCCACATTCCGTTTTTATTTGTTCCATTTTCGGTCTATTTTGGTTTTTAATTTTTGAGCATTTGGTTTTTAGCATTTTTTGCAAATGTAACCCCAAGACAGTAAATAAAGTAATGAAATATAGACAATTTATGCAATTATAACCTAACACTTTAATGTTTTCATACCTTTAAACATATTTAAAGGCAAAAACATGGCACCAGTTATTCTCGTGTCCAACAAAATATAACTTTTTTGGGGATAAACAAAAAAAATAACCAAAAGTTGTAATGTAATGATGGAAAAAAAAAAACCTAAATAAATAAAAGGAAAAAAAAATAATAAAACCCCCCCCCCGCAAAAAAAAAAATTAAAAAAAATCGATCTTTAGACATATGAATCCATTTTTAGGAATTAATATGAGAATCGATTTAGAATTGGGAAATCGATTTTTTCAACAGGCCTAGTCCTCAGACACGTCCTGCACACCAGGACCCCCAGATCACCCACAATCCAACAGTCTGGGAGTAAACCGGGAATAAAAGCTGGGTCTGTGTGTGTGTGTGTGTGTGTGTGTGTGTGTGTGTGTGTGTGTGTGTGTGTTCTAACCGACGGCAGAGGGGGAGGATAGGAAAAAAAAACAAAAAACAAAGCTCTGACGTTGCCAGACAAATAAGTGGGGGATGAGCTGGTGCAGCTCCACCAGGAATCTCTGCATGGGAACAGGACGGGAGGCGGCACAAAGCCGCTGCTTACCGGCCGGCCGGGGGGGCGGGGTGCCGGGGGGGGGTCCTCTTTGTCTCTTTAACCAAGAGTCCCATTAGGACGAACACAAGTCCTTAAATCCTGACTACACTCACCGATGACGACGGTCTGAATCAGGTCAAACTGCAAAAACGCTGATAAACCTTTACAATCATTTATTAAACAAAAGTTAATGAATCTGTATCTCAAACGGGAAGATTTGGCCACCATCAAGAGTGAAAAGTTGGAACAGAAGTTTTTTTTTGTCTGAATAGTGATAAAAGTATTAAAACAACAACACTTTAACGCTGTTTCAGCAGCTTCTACTCATCAAGATGAGCAGACGGTCAGAGAGACGGCGCCAGCACCAGCGTGACCAACCACTCCCGTCCTGCACATGACGAGGCTGCTACTCTTCTGATTCTGGAAATACTCTCCAATTAAAATACCCAATGGGTTTTAAATCCTAACTATTCCTTGTTGCTCTAGAACCCGGCACAGGAAATTATTGCCTCATTACTTCCCGTTTTGAGTCAGCTGATGGAGAACAGGTGGCCCCTGGGAGCCGATACCCAGAGCCCAAGCTGGGCTGTGTAGCCTGAAGGTCCACGACTGGTTCACAGTAGGGCTGTTCGATTTTGCCCAAAAATAAAATCTCGATTTTTTTCTCTCAAAATCCGATTTTCGATTACGATTATTTTGTGAATTGACAAAAGGCAAAGAAATGATTTCAAATATGCTGTTTTTTTATTAAACATTTGCCCCATTGGGCTTTAAGTGCAAACTTTGCTCTTATTAAACCAAAAATGAATGAATAAAGTGCAAAACTCTGTAAAATAAGTTGAAAAAAAGTTTTAAAAAATATAATAAAATATAAAGTTTTATCTCTGAAAAAAAAAAATCAGCAAATCAGCACTTGCAAACATACAGTAAGTTATATTTCCAACTAAATAAAACAAGATATTTTCTAATTAAACTAAACTGGGTCTTTGCATGCTAAATAATAATGCAACCCATGAAGGAGGTAGAGGTGTGTAATGTCACTCATTACATTTGCAAGTTTTTTGCAAGGAACACGAGCCGGTCTACCGCATCTGGCTTGAGGGATGCCCGGTGGCATGTTACAACGCCCCCTCCTACACTAAAGAGCCTCTCCCATGGGGCACTTGTTGCAGGTATTGAGAGGTATTTCCATCAATCATTAATATGTGTGTAGACAAGGTAAAAAAAAAAAAAAGTGAAAAATCGATTTTACGAGTTTCACGTTTTAACATCGTTCTAATTACATAATCGCGATTACGATTTAAAATCGATTAATCGAACAGCCCTAGTTCACAGATATATACAGTGCCTTGCGAAAGTATTTGCCCCCCTTGAACTTTGTGACCTTTTGCCACATTTCAGGCTTCAAACATAAAGATATAAAACTGTAATTTCTTGTGAAGAATCAACAACAGGTGGGACACAATCATGAAGTGGAATGAAATTTATTGGATATTTCGAAACTTTTTTAACAAATAAAAAACTGAAAAATTGGGCGTGCAAAATTAATTAATCCCCCTTAAGTTAATACTTTGTAGCGCCACCTTTTGCTGCGATTACAGCTGTAAGTCGCTTGGGGTTTGTCTATCAGTTTTGCACATCGAGAGACTGAAATCTTTGCCCATTCCTCTTTGCAAAACAGCTGGAGCTCAGTGAGGTTGGATGGAGAGTGTTTGTGAACAGCAGTTTTCAGTTCTTTCCACAAATTCTCCATTGGATTCAGGTCTGGACTTTGACTTGGCCAGGGGTCGGCAACCCAAAATGTTGAAAGAGCCGTATTGGACCAAAAACACAAAAAACAAATATGTCTGGAGCCGCAAAAATTGAAAAGTCTTGTATAAGCCTTAGAATGAAGGCAAATGGCGAGAAAAAAGTCAAAATTTTGAGAAAAAAGTCAAAATGTTAAAAGGATTAAAAAGGAAAGGAAAAAGGAAGAAAAAGAAAAAAGGGAAAAGGAAAAAAAGAAAAAAAAACAAAAAACAAGAAAAAAAACAAAAAAAGAGGAAAAAAAGGAAAAAAAGAGAAAAAAAGAAAAAACAAAAAAAAGAAAAAAAGAGAAAAAAAAGGAAAAAAAAGAAGAAAAAAAGGAAAAAAAAGTCAAACATTTTTGAAAAATCTCCAGGGAGCCACTAGGGCGGCGCTAAAGAGCCGCATGCAGCTCTGGAGCCGCGGGTTTCCGATCCCTGGACTTGGCCATTCTAACACCTGGATATGTTTTTTGTGAACCATTCCATTGTAGATTTTGCTTTATGTTTTGGATCATTGTCTTATTGGAAGACAAATCTCCGTCCCAGTCTCAGGTCTTTTACAGGTTTTCTTCCAGAATGGTCCTGTATTTGGCTCCATCCATCTTCCCATCAATGTTAACCATCTTCCCTGTCCCTGCTGAAGAAAAGCAGGCCCAAACCATGATGCTGCCACCACCATGTTTGACAGTGGGGATGGTGTGTTGAGGGTGATGAGCTGTGTTGCTTTTACGCCAAACATAACGTCTTGCATTGTCGCCAAAAAGTTCGATTTTGGTCTGATCTGACCAGAGCAGCTTCTTCCACATGTTTGTGTCTCCCAGGTGGCTTGTGGCAAACTTTAAACAACACTTTATATGGATATCTTTAAGAAATGGCTGTCTTCTTGCCACTCTTCCATAAAGGCCAGAATTGTGCAGTAAACGACTGATTGTTGTCGTATGGACAGAGTCTCCCACCTCAGCTGTAGGTGACCTCTGACCTCTGACCTCTGCAGCTCATCCAGAGTGATCCTGGGCCTCTTGGCTGCATCTCTGATCAGTCTTCTCCTTGTATGAGCTGAAAGTGTAGAGGGACGGCCAGGTCTTGGTAGATTTGCAGTGGTCTGATACTCCTTCCATTTCAATATTATCACTTGCACAGTGCTCCTTGGGATGTTTAAAAGCTTGGGAAATATTTTGTATCCAAATCCAGCTTTAAACTTCTCCACAACAGTATCTGGGACCTGCCTGGTGTGTTCCTTGTTCTTCATGATGCTCTCTGCGCTTTAAACGGACCTCTGAGACGATCACGGTGCAGGTGCATTTATACGGAGACGTGATTACACACTGGTGGATTCCATTTATCATCATCATTAGTCATTTAGGTCAACACTGGATCATTCAGAGATCCTCACTGAACTTCTGGACAGAGTTTGCTGCACTGAAAGTAAAGGGGCTGAATAATTTTGCACGGCCACTTTTTCAGTTTTTTATTTGTTTGAAAAAAGTTTGAAATTTCCAATAAATTTCATTCCACTTCATGATTGTGTCCCACTTGTTGTTGATTCTTCACAAAAAAATGCAGTTTTATATCTTTATGTTTGAAGCCTAAAATGTGGCAAAAGGTCACAAAGTTCAAGGGGGCCAAATATTTTCGCAAGGCACTGTAAATAAATAAAAATGACTGCTTGACCGATAAATAAATAAATAAATAAATAAATAAATAAATAAATAAAAACAACTGATTGACCGATAAATGAATAAATAAATAAATAAAATAAAAACTACGGATTGGGCGATAAATAAAATCGACTGTTTGATTGATAAATAAATAAATAAAATAAATAAAAACGACTGATTGACCAATAAATAAATGAATAAAAACGATGGATTTACCGATAACTAAATAAATAAATAAAAATGACTCATTGACGGATAAGTAAATAAATAAATAAAAAAGACAGATTGACGGATAAATAAATAACTAAAAACGACTGATTGACCAATGACCAATAACAAAAAAAAATTATGAAAAAATGACTGATTGAACGATAAATAAATAAATAAATAAATAAATACGATTGATTGACCAATAACAGAATAAATAAATAAATAAAAATGACTGATTGATAACTAAATAAATAAATAAATAAATAAAAATGACTGATTGATAACTAAATAAATAAAAATGACCGACTGACCAATAAATAAATAAATAAATAAAAACGGCCGACTGACCAATAAATAAATAAATAAAACCGACTGATGACCATTACCTAGATAAATGAATAAAAGCTCGGGTACAGCTGAACTCAGCCCACCCATCTGTCCTCATGTGGGGTCAAACTTTAGATCAACTTAATTCCTGCAACTGGTCTATCAGTAAGCTCCGCCCCTCAGACGCAGATGAGCATCAGTTCCACAGGGAGCAGAACTCAGACTCCTGAAGCTTTCACAGAGAAACACTGTGTCCTCGTCAGTTCTAGGAACCTTACGTCAAAAACAAGTAGCACTGGTCATAAAGTTAAATCTGAAGTTACGCTTTTATGAATTAAACTAATTAAAAGTAATTTCATCTTAAAGAGTGTTGCTTTCCGACAATAAGACGACACAGCACCACAGAGGAAGCAGAGAACAGCTCCTCGCTTTAATTAAGCTCCTCCTCCTCCTCCAGGATGCTTAAATGCTCTGGTTAAACTACCAACAAATGCTGATACCGGGGTATATTCTTTAAATGTGTTCAATAGTAAAACTATTAAGACAAAATAGCAGCAAACAAAAGCAACTTTCCCTCCCAGACTCGTTAACTTGTTACGTAACCCCGGCGGGAGGAAGGAGGTGAAGGGTTTGTTAGGAGACCAGAAGAAGACGCTGTCAGAACACGTTAGCTTCCAGGCCGCTTTATTTCTAATTAACTGGAGGAAAACAGAGACAGCCTGGACTCCCCAACGAGGAGTCCTGCACCGCCCGCTCCACCACAACATTCGGGCGGGTTTAGGACGTCATCGTTCACGCCTTCCAGCAGCAGCGGGTTTAAACTTTCCTTTTCTAAACTAACAGCTGAATGAATGTATGAAATCAGTGTTTTCGTATTTGTTCGGCAGCCAATCAGTCGAGACGGCAGGAAAAAAAAAAAGAAAAACAAGGAATGCTGTTAAAAAAAGGTTCATTTTTCAAGAGGTTTACAATGAGAACTGAGCTGCACCAAAGAAACTGGGAGTCTGAGACCAGTTCCTCAGTCTTTTATCACTGCTTGGAACCTCAATTTAAAAGGAGCATGAGGCTCCTTTTAAGAAATGAGACTCATTAGCGCCACCCTTCACCACGACGGCCGTTGGGGGTACTGCAGCCAACAGCGAAGCCGGCACGGGAGAACGGAGAGAACACGCATGCAGCGTCATGTGACGTCACATCTGCAGGACAGCGCGGGAAAAGTGGCCCCAGCACTGCAGCACATTTTGCAGCACACAGCCTGTTCAAGGCAACGGACAGATACACTAGAGGGTTCATTCTTTTTGGTTTGGAACGCTTCATCTGACATTATTACTAGAAAAATTAAAACGTATACAATTTGTTTTCATTAATCCAGCCTCAAGCTCCTTTAATGATTTTATTGCTCATGAAATGGGTCTGGTTCCCTTGCCATTCACAGCCATCTCTACTGGTACATAACGTACCGAGCCAATCACGATGACTCGGACGGGTTTTAACTCAACGAAGGTTCAAGGATTTGAGCGAGAAAGAAAAGCTGAGCCTTAACCTGACAGGAGGGACATGACAGTTCAGAGTTACCCGGCCTCAGCGTCGCCCCGTTGGAACGACGTGCCTCGTAGCTGCTCACCTGAACAGGTTCTCCGCTCCCGCCCTCATGCGCATCTCCTTGTTGATCTGCTGGTTGATGCGAGCGCGGCGATGCTGCAGCTTGCTGCGCTGAGTCTGAGCAAACGGGTCGCAGCCCTGGAGAGGAAAAAAACACAAGGGGCAAATTAAACTTCAAGAAAGGTTTCGTTAGTTATTTAACAAAAATGAAGCTAACCAGACTACAACAGCACCATTCTACGACGGAGTGAGGAGCTGCAGCCAGGTGATACTGATCAAATGCACTTGATTAATTAAATCATTGACAAATGTGAGAAACTCTGACTTAAAGAGAACAAACCTGAGAAATACATGATGGAAACCTCTGAGCATCATTAATTGACATAGTTGTGATGTAACTATTTATTATTATACATTCCTACGTTACATGAGAGCGTGACGTGGCTGTTTTCCACTGCGAGTACAGAACGTGTGGTGAATTAAGTTTTTTACTTCTTCCAACTCTTTATATGAGCATTACACAACATAATTGCTATTAAATGTATTAATTCTCGGCTACTTTGTTTACGATGGTACATTTATTATTTAGTAATTATTATTGTTCTTTTTTATGTTATTGATTTATTGTTCTGCTGTTTTATTTATTATTTGTTTTGTGTGCTTATATTCAAAATAAAAGATATAAATCAATCAGTAATCAATTACTAACAAATCACTAATCAATCTATCATGAATGAAGGAAAACAAGTCATTAAACTTTTAAAGCAAAAAAAAAACAACTTGTGGAGTGACAATAATCAACATAAAGAGGCAACAAACTCCATGTAAGAACTAAAAAGGCATCACCCTTCTGAGCATGCCCAGTAATTAATTTGTTTAAATAAAAATAGGTACAGGATGTGCAGCCTGAAAGGTGCACGACTCATTGATCAATAAATTCATCAATAACAATTTCTGTTTACAAAAGACTGAACTGCACCTAAACTCTAGACCAACCCCCCTATTACCTATCAGTAAGCCCCGCCCCCTCAAATGCAGACGAGCCAATGGCTGTTGAGTGTGAGTTCCACAGGGACCAGAACTCAGACCCCTCGAGGGGCCGTTCTCATACGAGTTATAAATGTGCTTTTCATCAATCAGTTATAAAAAATACTAAACTTTGAAAATGTTCCACCTTTTAAAACCTTAATATTCAAATAAGCATCCTTCCTAATCATAAACGTAACATATGGAGTCGCTCTTAAAAATGTTAACCCTCTGAAAGCCAGACCTCTGCCAGCCAATCTCACATGAAGAAACTTATAATTTACCACATGTAAAAGTAGTTTTTCAAATAATCCCAGAAGAAAAACACAACCGTTATGTAGAAACTAGCATCGTGAGTTGTCGTCTGTGACGTTTCCACTGTTAACTAAGTTAACGAGTGCAGCTGATTGGTGCACGCAGGTCCGAGAAAAAAAGAAACAAAATCAGCCAAAATGTGCCGGCGTGTTTCCTCTGGCGGGAACCCAGGTGCTTCTGGGTAGATTTTCAAAGCCTGGTCGTTGGCGTGGTAACAGAAAGATTTTGGGAACCACTGCTGTGAGACAACTTAAATGTGTCTGATGATTTAAAACCTGGGCCCCGGTGGTGAAACGTCTTCTCACGTTGGGCCGTGTGATCTGACGGCGAAAGTCGTGCTCAGTTCCTGGCCTTGTGGGCGGGGCTTGACGTGGCCACGCCCACTACCCCCCCTCCGTACCCCGGTGTCTTCTTTCATCTCATTCTCACACACTCTTTCCTTCTATCTCTTCCTCGTTGCCCGACCCCCTGTGGAGTGGGTTTTTGAGCACGTGCACTAATCCCCAGAGTGCCTGTGTGGATTAGGCCTGTGGCCGAGCTGCCGCCTCTGCTGGACCACGAGGGAGACGGGAGGACGAGGTGGGAGGACGGAGGTGGGAGGACGGAGTCCTCAGCCGAGCCCAGTTCTCACCATCAACTGTTAAAAGCTTCATCCGTCTCCGTCATGACCCATGAACAAATAAAATCAACCACAACCCTCATCATCAGCACTCCTAGAAGAAATACGTGTTAGAAACTCAACATCGTGGGTTTGGACGTTGGTCATCTCCTACAAACACTAAAGCCCCGTTAATGACGGACCAAATCAGAGGATTCATGGTCCGGGAAGACCAGCTCCGAGACTCAGAGTCGTTGCACGGTTAGATGGAGGCTGTTGTCCCAGAGACGGTCAGCTGACAGTCGTTCATGGTTACGTTGTAAATATCATTCAGAAAACAGGGGACAAAAAAACTTCCAGGAGGCTCTGGTGTGTTTTTTTGTAGCTTGAGGTTGAACCAGAGACACGAATAGTGTCTTATTTCTCTCTCTCTTCATTCATTCTGGAGCTCTCTTGACCAGCAGTTGGAGTCTCGTCAGTCAACCAATGCTGGGCAAGTCTCAGTTTCAAGTAAAAGGTGACCCTCTAAAGGACCCTCTAAAGACCCGTAAAGACCTTCTAAAGACCATCTAAAGACCCTAAAGACCACCTAAAGATTCCATAAAGACCTTCTAAAGACCCTAAAGTCCACCCAAAGACCCGTAAAGCCGACCTAAAGACCCCATAAACTTAGACAAAAATAAAATCAACAAAGCAACAATACTTTGACTACAGAGTTGGGCACCTTTCCGTTCAGTTTTCAACAAAACGCTTCATGTTGGTCGCCAAATCTTACGCTTAAAAAACAACAAAACATAAATACTAAAATAAAAAAATAAATAAATACATAAATACAGTGAATAAAAACTATTTGCACGATAAAAACAATCTGCTCTATGTAAACTAAATCTGAAGAAGAAGCCCGTGAAACCGGGCCAGAACCATCATGCGATCGCATTGTTTTCTCCCGTGGGACGATGAATCGCTGCGTTTACGACCGCTGAACAACCAGGTGACGACGGACCAGGACCATCACACAGGAGTTATAAGAACCTTGATGTGATAACAGAACCCCCAGAGTAGGGCTGTTCGATTAATCGATTTTAAATCGTAATCGCGATTATGTAATTAGAACGATGTTAAAACGTGAAACTCGTAAAATCGATTTTTCACTTTTTTTTTTTTTTTTTACCTCGTCTGCACACATATTAATGATTGATGGAAATACCTCTCAATACCTGCGACAAGTGCCCCATCGGAGAGGCTCTTTAGTGTAGGAGGGGGCGTTGGAACATGCCACCGGGTAGACCGGCTCGTGTTCCTTGCAAAAAACTTGCAAATGTGAATAGCAAATGTAATGACTGACATTACACACCTCTACCTCCTTCATGGGTTGCATTATTATTTAGCATGCAAAGACCCAGTTTAGTTTAATTAGAAAAGGTCTTGTTTTATTTAATTGGAAATATAACTTACTATATGTTTGCAAGTGCTGATTTGCTGATTTCTTTTTTCAGAAATAAAACTTTATATTTTATTATATTTTTTAAAACTTTTTTTCAACTTATTTTACAGAGTTTTGCACTTTATTCATTCATTTTTGGTTTAATAAGAGCAAAGTTTGCACTTAAAGCCCAATGGGGCAAATGTTCAATAAAAAAACAGCATATTTGAAATCATTTCTTTGCCTTTTGTCAATTCACAAAATAATCGTAATCGAAAATCGGATTTTGAGAGAAAAAAATCGAGATTTTATTTTTGGGCAAAATCGAACAGCCCTACCCCAGAGTCCTGTCCAGGGACGTAGGTCTTCCCCTTACTGAGACGCTGCTCGTGACCCCTGACCTGAAAGACGTAGGTGTGCTCCAGGACCATTTCTTTTCTTTATTATTTTGACCTGATCTTTAGGTGCTGATCCAGAACAACAAACTCCTCGGTTCTGTCCATCATTCCTCTGGTTTCGGGGTTTCCGGTTCATTCATCTCTCCCTTCGCATGATAGTCTTGTGTTTTTCACGTAGTTAGATGTTCAAAAAGATCGTGTTACATTCAGCTATGGTCGCACCTCTGGAAACTGAATACTGAGCACGTCACAGTTTTCATGGAGGGATTTTCCAGCCTAAAGTAACACAATATGTTGATGCAAATGACGTGCTGCTCCAGGAAGTAAGCTGCTTCTCCACCTGCCGCCTTTGTGCTCCACAACCAGGGATAACCAGGATCCTCAATGAGGATGACGGTAATGGTTTTGGATGCTGTAGAAGTAAATACTCTCAGCTCATTTGCAGAAGGAGACAAGAGTATCTCTGATATCAGGGTCAAACAAGGTATTTGTCCCTGTTGCCGGCAGCCTTGTTACTAACTCCAAGCGAGGGCCATCACTGGTTTTTTTCTTCCTCTGCAAGGCTGTTTTCAGGTTACAGTTTTTGCATTTCTGTTTTTATATTTTCCACCATGTGGATATAGGCAGTACTGGAGTTGAGGGGGGATGAGGGGGAATGGCATACTCCCTGAAATAAAAACAGTCCAAATCACCCCTCCTGTAAAACTGACACCCCCCCTTTCCATCCCTTATGTCATTTCATCAATGAATGTGGTTTTACTGCTATTTCAACATTTAGTCATCACCAGAAAAATAACTTATTTGACAATTTTCACCTGTTTCAGGTAAAGTTTCACTTGAAATAAGTAGGAAAATCTGCCAGTGGGACAAGATTTATCTTCTCATTACAAGCAAAAAAAATCTTGTTCCACTGGCAGATTCAAGGTAAAATCTACTTGAAACAGGTGAAATTGTTGTTTTTTTCCAGTGATGAGTCTTGTTTTAAGTGTAATGAGTTTTTTTTTACTAAAAGGAGACATTTTAACTAGAAATAAGACAAATATTCTTGTTAAGATTTAGAGTTTTTGCAGTGATCCATTTTACTTATCCTGTGAAGGACAGAGGCATATTGATAAGTTCAGAAAAGTGTTTTTTATTGTTGTGTTTTGATGTATTTGATGTAAGCCCAGTGGATATTTAAAGCTTACAGAAGGCTGCATTTAACTGCTGCTATGTCATTCCTGCAGTATTTCTGCAGGTGTTTTGGTCATTGCTATTATTTGTAATATATTACATATATTACATTTGTAATCAGCACAAATTATCTGTCCCCATAAGATAAAATCCACCATCCCCCCTGATTTTTCTTTACAACTCGAGTACTGGCTGTAGGCATCTACAAAAAACAGTACCCACCTGCAGAGGTGGGTAGTAATAATGAGTTACATTTACTCCATTACATTTACTTGAGTAAGTTTTGGGAAATTTTGTACTTTTAGGAGTAGTTTGGAATCACTATACTTTTTACTTTTACTTGAGTAGATTTGTGAAGAAGAAACTGTTCCTCTTACTCCGCTGCATTAGGCTACGTTGAGCTGTTACTTTTCTTTTATTCCTATTATCTGCGTACGCGTCAATCTCATGACATCACTGGGTGATTCTTTGGGAAAGATGTTTGTTTTTGCATGTTTTGTCACATTTACACAGACTCAAACACACACAGAGTTTCTATGAGTTCATGGGCTTGTTCTAGTTCTGGTTAAAAAAGAAAAGTAAAAAGGCTTGAAATTTTGTGCTACTTGTGCTTAATTTATTTTTTTATACTGTTATTATTTTATTTATTTTATTTTTTATTAAAGTACTTGAATTTACTTTAAGATTATTTTAATTTAAGCTATTTTTTATTTTTTATTAATTTTAATTAATTTTATTATTTTATTGATTTAATTTGCCTGAAGATGATTATTTTGTACTTTTGTCTGTTTGAATGGTTGTGTTAAAAAAATAAATCAGACGTTACTCAACAGTTACTCAGTACTTGAGTAGTTTTTTCACCAAGTACTTTTTTACTTTTACTCAAGTAATTATTTGGATGACTACTTTTTACTTCTACTTGAGTTATATTATTCTGAAGTAACAGTACTTTTACTTGAGTACAATTTTTGGCCACTCTACCCACCTCTGCCCACCTGTAACTGTGCACATCTCACAATCACCAAACATTATAAACTCTTTATGGGGTTTTGCATATGCATAAATGTGATTTCCTGTGAAGTAATGAGTTATTCTTCCAGTCAGAGGTTTTGTATGTGCATAAATGTGATTTCCTGTGAAGTAATGAGTTATTCTTCCAGTCAGAGGTTTTGTATGTGCATAAATGTGATTTCCTGTGAAGTAATGAGTTATTCTCTCAGTCAGAGGTGTTTGAGGAGCCAGACTGACTAGTTTTGACATGTTTTTCCTCTAAACTGTGTGAAAGTGTCACCTTGCGGATGCTGCCTCCGTCTGCAGGAAGACTGGGGGGAATCTCCTCGTCCGACAGGGACATCTCCACCTCTCTGTGGACATTTCTGGCATTACTTTGTTGCACTTCCACTACAAACCCATGATATCACGTGCACACAACATTACTGCACTAGTTAGTTCACTTAGCTAACGGTATTCACTTGCCTTGTGCCAGGTTCCTCCATCGTGAGCCGCTGGAAACTCCCTACATCCCTCCGGACTGTTTACTTGCAGCCTTTGTTTGACTGCTGATGCTCAGAAAAAAAGCATTAAAAAGGCAGACTAGAGCAGGAGAAGTTTCCCCCTGAAATCTCCGCTCAGATTCAGCCTTCTGTGTTTCAGACTGCAGCTGCGGGAGATTATTCCCCGAGGCGGGTCGTGAGCGCCGACGCCGACCAATCACAGCGCTGGGTTCAGGACTGATGGCCAGGCCGACCAATCACAGGCGGGATTGGGACCGAACGACAGAAAAATCTGACCAATCACAAGTTACTGGACGCGTCTCCCCGCCCAAGCTTGGCGGGCCGTTGTTATGGTAACCAAAGGGCTGTGGCTTGTATGCGAGATAACAGCAGCTCCGCCCCCGAGTGAAAACTACTACTACTATTATTATTATTATATTATTATTATTATTATTATTAATAATAATAATAATAATAAAATTTTATTATTATCATTGTTATTATCATTATTATTATTATTAATAATAATAATAATAATAATAATAATGAATATTATTATCATCATTATTATCATTATTATCATTATTATTATTATTATTATTATTATCATTATCATTATTATTAATTATTATTATTTGAAATTAGGAATTAGGAAAACAAAATAATAATAATACAACTTTTACTCTGTTTTGCATACGGTACCTCTTGGCCTGGTCTCGCTCGAAAAAGAGATTTTATCTCAAGGAACTTAAAATATAATAAATAAATAATAATAATAATAATGTAACAGACTGATTATATTCGAGTTTTTATTATCATTTACACTGTGTGCATTCTGTTATTTGGCCACTTGGGGGCAGCCGTGTTCCATTTTTAATTGTATTTTTTTGTTGTGAAGAAACTTTTATTTCAATGGGCCTCAAAACAATACGTATGATTAGTCTGGCTTTGAGACATTAAAACATATAATAATGTAATACTATGCATTATAATTACTTCTATTATTACATACATACATAGTAGCACAACTAAATGCTGGGCGTTTGTTTTGTTTTCTTTTGTTTTCTTTGATTTGTTTTGATTTTGACTATATTTATATTTATATCACTGTATAGAACAGTTATTAAATAGGGATGGGTGTTTTATAAGTAAGCTTATTGAAACTCATCTTGTTATATGTAAGAATGTATGTAAGATTCAGGGGTAGGACTCGATAAGTGGTTACTTCAATCCTACTCCGTTTCAAGCATGTTGGTGGATCCGTGAGGTCTGCCCAAGATATATATATATATATATATATATATTTGTATTCTGTTCTTTCTTGTACTGTTTTTTAACATGCATGTTCGAAATAAAATCTTCAAATCAAATCAAAATCAAATCAAACATCCAACTTAGTTTACTTCAGCGCTTCCAGACTTTTTGGATTTATTATTGACGTGCACATGCAAGACTTGTGAGTCACCGTTTGGCATTAAAAGAAAAAAGTAAGTTAAGTCAGAGGGAAGGTACACTTTTTTTTATCTTTTAATTTTTTTATTGCATATTTACCCTTTCCCGATTCTCAATTTGACGAAATAAATAAATTAATATTACAAATGTTATTTTCCAGCCAACATGCCCATGTCGGTCCCGTCTGGCTTAAAAGTGGGCTATTTGGGTACAGAGTAGGTTTTAAATATTAATTCAAAGTTTTATTATTATGAATCTAAAATAGAACGCCTGTCTTAGTTATGTGGGTCCCACGAGGAAGACAAGTACACATAATTGGGATTAGATAAAAAAAAATAAAAGGATGATGGGCTAAGTGTGTTTTGATGACATTTACCTCACAATAGAAAATCAACCAACTGAGCTGCACCAAAATAACAGGTAATTACTACAAACATGTTGGCCACCTTAACCTCCTAACTGCTCCCTGGGTGCTGGAAAAATGGCAGCCCACTGCTCCAAGTGCAACTAGTGATGGGTTAAAAGCAGAGGACTAATTTCAGTGCATATCATGAGATATTTTCTGACAAATAAAGATTATTATAACGTGGACAGGAGCCTGCAGGCTAGCCTACTTGTGGGTCAGATGGGGCCAGCATATAAATTTTGTCCGGGAAATGTTTCTGCAGCACCGTGAAAATTCTCTCGTGTCAGAGTTTTCCTCCTGCTATAAAGCTGTAGAACGGCAGAACTGACCTTTTATACTCAGTTGATCAACTCTTTTCTCAAGGTTGCACACTGACACAGCAGAGTCCAGGCCAGAAACGGCTTCGTGTTCACATCAACGACAGGATCAGGTCCTGATTGTAAATGAGAATTTGTTCTCAAACCTTTACCTGGTAAAACAAAGGTTTGATAATAATTAAAAGGTTAACTCCTGTTGCCAGTATCAAAACATTTCAGTCCAGTCACACACCGACACACCGCCCAGTGACGTGTGTGTCTTTGTGACATTTAAGAAAAACAACCAATAATTTAGCTATTTTTTTTCTCAGTTTTAAAACCAGGAGCCAGTCACCGCACTCACGACCAAAATATGCCAAGGTGCCAGAAAACCATGTGTAGACTATGTAAAAAAGAGGATCTGCACACTTGGATCAATGCAAGTATCTTTAATTAATTCAGGGTAATAGTACTATTATCCTGATGAAAGTCTTCTGACCGAAAGCTTGGTTAATTAAAGATACTTGCATCGATCCAAGTGTGCAGATCCTCTTTTTTACTCAGTTTTAAAACCAAAAATGAGGAGGACGACCTGAATGTATGCATTTACAGTATATATGAATGTACATACGTATGGATCTATGTATGCATGCACGCATTTACTGTATGCATGTATGTATGTACTCATGTATGTACATATAGGCGGATGTACGCATATATGAATATATGTGTGCATATATGTAAGCAAACATGCATGTGTGCACATGTGTACGTATGTTTACATATGTGTATTGTGGATGTATGTAAGTGTATGTGTTTTTGTATGTGTGCATGTACAGGACTGTCTCAGAAAATTAGAATATTGTGATAAAGTTCTTTATTTTCTGTAATGCAATTAAAAAACAAAAATGTCATACATTCTGGATTCATTACAAATCAACTGAAATATTGCTGATTATGGTTTACAGTTTAAGATTAAGATTCCCAGAATATTATATGTATGTATGTATGTATGTACGCACGCACGCACGCACGCACGCACGCACGCACGCACGCACGCACGCACGCACGCACGCACGCACGTAAGTATGTATGTGTACTTCCAGTGTGGGATAAATTGAGGAAATGAAAGTAATTTCTTCTGACCAGAGAAGTTCTTCTGTCCCTGAGCGTGGCGGGTCTGGTGTGACGGGGCGACGGCTGTCGGGACGAAGCCTCTGAGGTGCCGCAGGTCTCTGTGAGAGGTCAAGGGTCGGGTTCTGCAGCAGATGCTCACCTGGGTGGGCAGAAAGAGCTGCCGTCCTCTGCTGCTCGCTCATCCATTCCTGTGTCATGAACTGCTCTAAACAGGGTTTTATCATTTATACGCCACCACAGTAGAGTTGAACTAAAGCAGTCAAGATGTGATCAAAGTGTGTAGAGGACATATTTACAAATGATAGCTGTTTTAGGCAAAGGGCCTCCTTTTTCCGTATTTAACCAAATATATGTCTTTATGTCATTTCCAATAACAATGATTTATTTTTTTGGTGTACCTGAAGATTTTGATAGTTTTACTAAGAAAGAGATTAATATAATTGCATTTTCCTCTCTTGTAGCTCGTAGACTTCAATGGAAGGACCAAAAACCTCCATCTCCCAATTCTTGGTTGAAAGACCTGATGTCCTTTTTATATTTAGAGAAAATTATATACGGTATTAGGGGTTGTTCTGATAAGTTTTCTTATATTTGGGAACCTATTTTTTCTTTTGTTAATTCTTTGGCATCTTTGGAAAATTAATTTAATCTGATTTAATCTAATTATAGGGAAGTATGATATTGCTAACCATGTCTATTTTTTTTAGGGTTCCTCTTATGTGTGTTTATTTTAAATTTTTATTTATTTATCTTATTTTCTTTTTTTTTTTTTTTTTTTGTTTTGCGTGTCCTGTATTTTATTTTATTACTTTATTTTTCCTATTATTATTGTCTTCAGTCAGAGTTTTATTGGTAATTGGTACTTACTTTGGGACCTGTTTATAATTACGTATTTTGCAGTGTGTGTGTTTTGGGGTGTTTGTTATGTTAAGTTTTGTGTCCTTATTTATTTTACTTGTTTTTTTGTTTTGTTTTTTGTGTGTGTGGTAAAATATAAAACGGGGTATTCTGTCGAATCCTTTAAAAAAATTCTATTGTGTAATATGCATTACATGGACTACCCAAAAAAGAAACATGTTTAAAAAAAAACAAAAAAACAATGATTTATTTAAAAAATACTTGAATTAATTTAATTTACTGGTTGGAGCTCACCAAAGTTTCCCTCGTGAGATTTTTTTCCAGACCTTTTCTGCAGCCTCCTTCACCTCCTGCTTGGTTCTGCTTGGTTCTGGGTGGTTCTGGGTGGTTCTGTCTTCACCTTGGTCTTCAGGAACAGAAAAAGCTGCTGTTGGGCTGAAATCCAGCGGCAAACTTGGACACGGAGACATATTCCATCTCTTTTCCTTCGGATGTTCTTGAGCTGCTTCCCAGTGGGTTCGGGGTCTTCGTCCATCTGAATGTGTCAGAGTTCAGACGTGTCCACCCCAGAATCCAGCTTCTCCTTCCCTCATCGATAACCTGATCAACACCCACCGGCAGCATGCATCCCATAATACTGCCTCTGCCGTGCTTGACACATGCTGTGGTCTGCCTGGGATCTTGAGGTGTTGGTTTCCTTCTCCAGACTTCCCCATCATTCTGACACCAGCTTATTTTAGTTTCATCTGAACGAAGAACCTGATTCCAGAAGATAGGAAGCTTCTTGTTTTTTAAATGTCTATTGGTCGACTCTAACCTGTCTTTCCTGTTCCTGAATGTTCCCAGTGGTTGTAAATATTCTGTATTTACATTCATGAAGGCGACTCTTGATGTAGATGTTAACAATATTCTTACCTTCTAATTTCAAGTTGATAATTGTATCTTTAATATTTAAAATTCAGGTTTCATCTCCAAATTAAGTCTAATTTAAATCGGTAACATTTACTATTCTTTCCTTTTCTGAGGTGGAGGGGGGTTTTGGAGCTGGTTATTCTGCTAGAGGACTTTGGGACTAGTTAGTAGTCGTGTCAATCCTTAAAAGCACTGGAGTCAATCCTCCAATAGTGTAGAAATAGCGGTAGTGCAGTCGCCACACATATCTGATCTCAGCTGATGGATGAAAACATTTATAGTGAGTTCAACATCATCATCCACTTCTCTGTGTTATTGAGCTGCAGTTGAATACAAGCTCATATTGAAACTAGCTGAACCAGGATGATGGAATACAATCACGCAGGATCAGGAAATAACCAGGTTTCTTTTTGGTCTCTGTCTTGAGCTGAACTAGTTTTGGTCTTGGTCTCGGTTTAGGTGGTCTAGACCAGGGGTCGGCATGCGGCTCTTTAGTGCCGCCCTAGTGGCTCCTGGAGCTTTTTCAAAAATGTTTGACCTTTTTATTCTCCTTTTTTTCTTCCTTTTTTCTCTTTTTTTCGTCTTCTTCTTTTTTTCCTTTTTTCTCTTTTTTTCTTCCTTTTTCCTTTTTTGATCTCGACATTTTGACTTTTTTCTCGAGATTGTACTTCCACTTTTTTCTCGACATTTTGACTTTTTTCTCGACATTTTGACTTTTTTCTCGACATTTTGACTTTTTTCTCAACATTTCGACTTTTCTCACGAAATTTTGGCTTTTTTCTCGACATTTACACTTTTTTCACGAAATTTTGACTTTTTTCTCGACATTTTGACTTTTTTCTCGACATTTCGACTTTTTTTTTCGCGACATTTCAACTTTTTTCGCGACATTTCAACTTTTTTCTCGACATTTCGACTTTTTTCTCAACATTTCGACTTTTTTCGACATTTCAACTTTTTACTCGAAGTGCATAATGAAAAATAAATCTTCCCCCAGTTATAACTAATATAGATCCATGCAGCATGTGTTGCCTTCATTCTAAGGCTTATACAAGACTTTTCATGTTTTGCGGCTCCAGACACATTTGTTTTTTGTGTTTTTGGTCAAATATGGCTCTTTCAACATTTTGGGTTGCCGACCCCTGCTCTAGACTATAAGTCTAATTTACATTCATGAAGGCAACTCTTGATGTCGACGTTACCAATGATATTATTACCTTCTCCAGAGTATTCTTGACTTCTGGTGGTGTTTAATGGACGGGTGGTGTCCACATCTTAGTCTGATCTGCTGGACTGGCGCCAGCGCGGCTGAACATACTGAACAGAGCTGACCTGAGATAACTCGTTCCATTGGTGTCGTCCACATGCGACCAGCGTTCCATTAGTATTCCAGTGCGTCCTCACATCACAGCGGTTGGTCGGTGTGGTTAAAACCTCTGAGACTGTGACACTGTCGGAGCTGGTGGACGCAGGAATGTGCAGCTCTCCTCCTCAAGGTCATCCCACTCCAGCGCTGTGGACGGATCCCCAGGCGTTATAATTAAACCTCCGAGCTGCGGGTCGCTGATACTCTTGTTGCTTCTGTGATATCAGGAAATGTCATTTTAATGTTTTACAGCCTCAGGAAGACATTACCGAAAGGATATTTATATTCTATCTTCTCTCTGGACTTACTCGGACATTTCCACCATCCTTCATGATTGCTGTGAATTTTATTTTAAGGGAGGAAAACTCAGAGGTTTAATAATGATACATGAAGAAAATGCAAACCCTCCTTTCTTAAACAGAGTTTGAAGCCAATTGTAAAAATAGAAAGGAAAAAGACAACAATTAAAACAATAAACGCAGGGATCTCAAACTGAGTTAAAAGCCAGAGATAAAAAACATGTTTTGAGAGAGTTTTTGAGAACAGGACCGAGTCTGAGAGCCTGACGTGTGAAGGCAACTCCCCCCACAGATTTGGGGAGGGACTGAAAAAGCGCAGTTAGCTGTAAACGTTGTCTTTGTCTTAGAAACGACTACCAATAACTGATTTACCGACCTCAGAGAGAGGAGCAAGGACAGATACCTTGGAGCAAGACCTTGAAGACATTTAAAAATAAATAAAAGGATTTCAAAATCACTGCAAAATCAAACTGGGAGCCAATGAAGTGATGCTAAAACTGTAGTAATGTGCTCTGGTTTTCTTGCACCAATCAAAAGTCGAGCAGCAGCATTTTCAAACAAGTGACTTCTGTCAACCCCAACTCAAAGTGCACTGCAGAGAAAGTGTTTTTCCTGTTTTATATGGAACATACATTTGGCTGTCATCAGCATAAAAAACAACAAAATTCCACTTATCCAAGCAGCAACAAATTTAAGGAACAAAGAGGAGGGCTGAGAATAGAACCCTGAGGTACTCCGCATGTGAGAGGCGCTCTGGAGGAGCTCACGCCAACCCAGACAAACAGTGAACCATCCTGTCAGAGCAGTCACTATTACGGCTATAATACAAGAGTTCCACCACAATTCTATTTAGTTTTTCTTTCTTATGTTTATTTTTGCTCCATTTTAAAATGTTCTTGGCCCTCAGTGAAGGGTTAGGGGTTAAGGTTTACGGTTAGGGTTAGATGTAAGGGGTTATGGTTAAATGTTAGGAGTTAGGGTTGGATGTTAGGGGTCAAATGTTAAGGGTCAGATGTTAAGGGTTTAGGGGTTAGATGTTAAGGGTTTGGGATTAGATGTTAAGGGTTTAGGGGTTAGATGTTAAGGGTTAGATGTAAGGGGTTATGGTTAAATGTTAGGAGTTAGGGTTAGATGTTAGGGGTCAAATGTTAAGGGTCAGATGTTAAGGGTTTAGGGGTTAGATGTTAAGGGTTTGGGATTAGATGTTAAGGGTTTAGGGGTTAGATGTTAAGGGTTAGATGTAAGGGGTTATGGTTAAATGTTAGGAGTTAGGGTTAGATGTTAGGGGTCAAATGTTAAGGGTCAGATGTTAAGGGTTTAGGGGTTAGATGTTAAGGGTTTGGGATTAGATGTTAAGGGTTTAGGGGTTAGATGTTAAGGGTTAGATGTAAGGGGTTATGGTTAAATGTTAGGAGTTAGGGTTAGATGTTAGGGGTTAAATGTTAAGGGTTAGATGTTAGGGGTTTAGGGGTTAGGGGTTAGGGTTTTTCTTCTATCACTCCCTCCCTATCTGCCCTGCTGCTGGTGTCTGTCTTCTGCTGTCTTGTTAATGTATTCTGGAGCCTCTCTCTGCATATTTTCCAAATTCTCAAACCATGGACCTGGTCAGCTGGTCCCTCAACGCATTTGATCAGATTTACTGGACGGAGAGCGGGCAGAGGGGAGCCCGACGGGCGTTTGCTGCTGGATACACAACGGACTCCTGGCAGAAGTGGAGGGTCGTGGTCGAGGATGTTGAAGATGTTTAGATAACTGGATTTCTGATAACAGGATTTCTGCTTTTGGAGTTGGCGGTTCCCTGGCATATCGACAGATTCGGAAAACGTCGGCAGCTATTCTGGCTCTGCCAAGGCTAAGAATATGTCGGGCTGTCAACACTCAGACGGGTGAGCTAAATGTTGTTTGGGTAAATTGTTGTCCGGATGGATGGATGGATGGATGGATGGATGGATGGATGGATGGATGGATGGATGGATGGATGGATGGATGGATGGATGGATGGATGGATGGATGGATGGATAGACTGATGGACGGACGGACGGACGGACGGACGGACGGACGGACGGACGGACGGACGGACGGACGGATGGATTGATGGATGGATGGATGGACCTCAAGTTTAAATAAGAAATCAATAACAGCAACAAACTCGTGCCCATGAATTTATTCAATCAAGGATTTGAAAGGAACAACTGACGGGTTAAAAAAAGGTTTGTTTCTTCTTAAAGAAAACATGGAACAGAAAACTGACCAGAAACAATTCCCATCTTGCAGTCATGAGCAAAATTCAGATCCCCTGCTGAACCCAGTGTGTTATTATTTAGATGTAAAACCTTTTAAATATCATATTATAGTAGCCGAGTCGCAGGCAAATACAACCTCCAGCAAACAATAGATATTAATTTAATGAAAATGACACTTGGGCAACGCTCGGACCAATCATGTGTGTGTTAGCACAATGCCAAGAGGGAAGGACATCAGCAATGATCTCAGAGAAGCCACTGTTGTTGCACATCAATCTGGTCAGGATTACAGGACTGTCTCAGAAAATTAGAATATTGTGATAAAGTCCTTTATTTTCTGTAATGCAAAAATGTCATACATTCTGGATTCATTACAAATCAACTGAAATATTGCAAGCCTTTTATTATTTTAATATTGCTGATCATGGTTTACAGCTTAAGAAAACTCAAATATCCTATCTCAAAAAATTTGAATATATTCTGGGAATCTTAATCTTAAACTGTAAACCATAATCAGCAATATTAAAATAATAAAAGGCTTGCAATATTTCAGTTGATTTGTAATGAATCCAGAATGTATGACATTTTTGTTTTTTTAATTGCATTACAGAAAATAACTAACTTTATCACAATATTCTAATTTTCTGAGACAGTCCTGTACAAAACCTTTTACAAACAGTTTGAGACGGACAGATAAAGTCTTCCAGTTGTTGCTGGTAAGGGGGATCTAGAAGCTATTGATCCATGGGTGTGTTTAGAATTGCTCAGTTCTGTTTCTTTTCCTTCTTGGCTTCAATTTTGTTAAATAAATGGTAACTGAGGGAAAAACTGGGGGAAAGAAGTACCCTGCCGTTTGCCTGAGATTGTATTTGCCTAAATCTAAAATCCGCTATAATAACATGATTTTTATTAAGTTGTTACACAAAAGCGGGATTAACAGAGGGGTTCTTAACTTTTGCACACGAGCGGATCTGCGTTCAGGGATCTTTGTACTCAGAAGGATGTGATGGAAGGCTCATTAACTTCAGGAGGAACAGCCTCTCCAACTTTTAAGTTCATCACAAAACTCTGCTGAATGTGCCGGAGATGAAGGTCCCTGCATGCACGGGAGATAAACCCCACCGGGGCGCCGCGTCTGTAGCCCTTAACAGCGAGGTAAACACAGGCTTTAAGCCATTTCACAGGAAATATCAAACATTAAAAACAGTTTTGATTCACCGGAGACGTTTAACCAGAAATGTGAACATCGACGACTGAGCGATGGCTTTCCTACGTTCCTTTCTTCTTTTTTTTTTTGCATTAAGGTTCAACCAGAGCTCTACGGAAGAGTATTAGGGCCAGGCAGGAGAAAAATAAAAATAATATTTTAGAGGAGGAGGATTTTATTTTCATTATGCACTTCGAGAAAAAGTCGAAATCTCGAGAAAAAAGTTGAAATGTTGAGAAAAAAGTTGAAATGTCGAGATTAATATTGAAGTACAATTTTAAAAAAAAGTCGAAATGTTGAGAAAAAAGTCGAAATGTCAAGATTAATGTTGAAGTACAATTTCGAAAAAAAGTTGAAATGTCGAGAAAAGAGTCGAAATGTCGAGATTAATGTTGAAGTACAATTTCAAAAAAAAGTTGAAATGCTCAGAAAAAAATTGAAATGACGAGAAAAAAGTCGAAATGTCGAGAAAAAAGTTGAAATGACGAGAAAAAAGTCGAAATGTCGAGAAAAAAGTTGAAATGACGGGAAAAAGGTCTAAATGTCGAGAAAAGTTGAAATGACGAGAAAAAAGTCTAAATGTCGAGATTAATGTTGAAGTACAATTTCGAAAAAAAGTTGAAATGTCGAGAAAAAAGTCGAAATGTCGAGAAAAAAGTTGAAATGTCGCGAAAAAAAGTCTAAATGTCAAGATTAACGTTGAAGTACAATTTCGAAAAAAAGTCAAAATGTTGAGAAAAAAGTCAAAATTTCATGAAGATATTGATTTGAAACACATATCACACATATGCAGTTGCATAACTTCAGAAACGTAGCCTTAACGTTCCACTCCAAGGATGTAAGTTAGTTAGTTAGTTAGTTAGTTAGTTAGTTACGGCTGCTGCTGCAGAGCTGTCAGTCGCTCTGCTAACTGGATTTGATTGGCCAGAGGAGACATTTCCACTTTATTCACCAAATTGTATTTCAACTTTATTCTCGAAATTTCGACTTTATAGAGTCCACTTTTCTAAAGCTCGACTCTCACAAATCTATCCCAGTATCACTGACAAATGCGACAAATGTCATGCCTCATCCTGCAATTTAACTCACATGTTCTATTCTTGTCCACTACTTTCTCGCTTTTGGTTGAATTATTTTGACACCATGTCAAAAATACTCTCGGTGAATATAAAAGTCTCCCCCCATGTTGCCATATTCGGGCTATATTTTACTTCCTTACTGGCGAGACGCCACCTTCTTCTCCACTGGAAGTCTACTAAGGCCCCGTTTACACATAGGTATTTACAAAAACGGATATTTCCCCCTCTACGTTTTGAAAAATTCCATCGTTTACACGAGATCGTTTTCAAAATCTCTTCGTTTACACGAATCCGCATGAATACGCTGTTAACGTCATGCCAGCCAATCACAATCCTGGAAAAAACATCAACAAATGACACGTGTAACTTCCAGTTAAGGCTGATTTATGGTTCTGCGTTAAATCGACGCAGAGCCTACGCCGTAGGCTCTGCGTCGATTTAACGCGGGACCATAATTCAGGCTTTACGTCCAAGACGGAACGAGAGTCTTTTGTTTGGAGTGACAGAGAAGTGGAGTTACTTTTAAGTGTGACTTTAGAATATAGAACAGGTAAAATACAAGAAAATATTGACGGTGGCCAAACTAATTGTAAACACAGGTCGCACACATGATGCTGGTGACGCTTCTGTTGCATAATGTGACGTTCTGAAGCCTAAATCTCCGTTTTTCTCTGTTTAGACGCAAACGTGAAAACGGAGTTTTTGAAAATCTCCACTTTGGCCGGAGTTTTCAGAAATTATTGTTTTTGGTGACTTTGAGCTCCGTTTTCGTGTAAACGAACGGCCAAAACGCATGAAAACGCCTCCGTTTTTGCTCCGTGTAAACGGGGCCTAAGGCTCCTTCTAGTACCCAGTGGCTCAACGATACCATGTTTTTTCTGAGGCTGGAAAAGATTAGATATTCACTGAAGGCTAGCTGTAACACATTTTATAATAAGTGGCTTCCCTTTCTTACATTCTTACACTTTCTCCAGTCCCTGCCTCCTGATTGACGGATCCCCCCTACCTCCCTTCTCTCATTTCTCTCTTTCTTCCTCCTTTTTATCTATTTATTTACTTTTCCTTTGTTTTTTGGGGTTTTTTTTGTTTTGGGTTTTTTTTTGTCTTTGTTTTTTTTCTCCCCTTTTTATTCATCTATTTTTTAATTTATACTGTGTAGCTTTAATACTTAATCACTTAAAATAATTTTCATTTATTGTCCTTATTCTCGTTGAATTGTCTGATGTTCTGTTCTTGAATAAAAAAAAAAAGAAAAAACATCCTAGGAGGTAGACTGTATATCTTTTTTTATTCCTGTTATACTATGCCTTACCCCCTAATAAAAATATTAATTCTTGAAATTATATTTCAACATTAATCTCGTCATTTTGACTTTTTTCTCGAAGTGCACAATATAAAATAATATTCCCCTCTCAAATATCTTTTCTCCTGCCTGGCCCTAATACTCTTCCGTAGAGCTCTCAAAGGTGATTCAGCACTTTTTCACACCAATAAATAACACAGAAGTACAAAATAATATTTATAGCATTACTGCACACAAACAAATGAAGGTTTGTTGAAAGGTGCTGATTTATGATAATAAAAAAGCCTGATAACATCAACGCTGACTTGATTGCTACCGTGACTTTGACACCTAAGCGCTGACCCATGTGAGGTGTTTACTAAGAGCCGTTAAATACTGTGCCGAAACATTAAAGCTTAACCGGGTACTTGGAAGAAGAGGATCAGCTCGACGAGGGACAAAAATACAAATAAAGAAATGAAGTATTTTCCTTCCCAAATAAGCTGCATGGTCCTCGTTAGCGCCAGGACTCCAGTCGTCACCAACGTCTGACGCTCCGGTCCAACGCAGGTTTTCCCGCCCAGCTGCAGGCGACGAACGGCAGACTGCAAATCCACTCCAGTGTATCTTTTTCTCCTCCAAAGAAAAGGCCCGGGCGTCTCGGTTAAGTCCCGGAGGGGGAGTCGGGGGGACGACGCTCCAGCGCCTGGTCTATGGTGACGGCGAGCTCCTCCGGCCTGATGGCGGCGGGGCAGGCGGCGTGGTTCAGGGAGATGTAGCTCATCTCCAGCAGCCGCGGCGTCCCGCCGGCCTCCGCCAGCTCCGCTCTGTTGGCGGCGATGCAGCTGACCTCCGGCTTGGCGCGGCCCGCGGCTCGACGGGAGCCGAACACCCAGTCTGGGGGGGAAACAGAGGAGACGTTACCATGGAGACCAGTGAAGAACGTACACATCGATTTTGTGTTAAGTTTGGAAAATAAATAAAACCCAACTTTAGAACAGAAATAAACACATTACCTGCATCCGAAATTGCATACTTCCACCCAAATGAGTAGCAAAAACAGTATCTGAGATTTTTTAGTGCGTCTGAAACATTAGTACGTACACAATAGTACGTACTATCCATACTCATTCTGGAGAAATGTATTAGTGTGGATTGATGGACACTAGCTAAGCAGAAACTTTCTACAATGCCATGCAGCGGTGTTTGGTTGCTAAGTGCTGTGCAGATACTTAGCTACCAACAAAAATGGAGGATAACGTTACCGGTACCAAGCAAAGCTGCAGCAGCAGCACCACCACCATCACGCTACAATTCAAATGTGGGTAATTAGGTGTGATTTCGCTTAGGTTTCCATAAGATATTAACCAGATGAGTTCATCATTTATCACATTATTGTGTTGGTAGATGTATTTGCAAAGTTTACGAATGAGAGAAAGGAGATCATCTTGTGTCATCTTGTTTGGGCCAGGATAAACGTTAAAGAGCAGAGCGGTGCTGCTACTGCTGCTTGGACAGGAGTTGTTACCATGGTAACAACTCCCCCTCCCAACGGCAGGAAGTGCCGTGTGGCTCTGAGTAGTACGTCCGAATTAAAGCATACTACTGATATTTACTCAAAAGTGTGCCGAACTTTTGTGTGGGGAAGGGGCCTTTCTGTGTGGAGTTTGCATGTTCTCCCCTGGGTAGCAATGTGAGCTACCCTCACAAAAACATGCACCAGTCCTGGGCTCTACATGCCCCCTCTGGCCAACCGGGGAACAGATGGGGTGGGGAGGATCCGGCCGGAATGACGTGATCCTTCCACGCGCTACGTCCGGCTGGAGAAACCCCACCCTGTCTGGTGAAAAGATGCGGCCTGCTCACTCCTCAGGTTAAGGAGGAGACCTGAGCTCAGTGCAGGAACTCCCGGGGTTGGTAGAGGGAGCAATGCCCAGGACTGACTTAGGTAGGAGCACCGGGTGATGAAATGGGAAAAAAAATCAGGGATAAAAATGTATATAAAAAAAAAAAGTGTGCCGAACTTAAAGGAGCTTGAGGCTCCTTTTAAGAAATGAGACTCTCTAGCGCCACCCTTCACCACGACGGCCGTTGGGGGTACTGCACCCAACAGTGAAGCCGGCACGGGAGAACGGGGAGAACGCACATACTAGAAAACTTAAAATGTATACGGATTTTTTTCATAAATCTTGCCACAATCCGGCCTCAAGCTCCTTTAAGTATACTTTTTGAGTCTATACTGTTTAGTATGGCATTTTGGACGCACCGATTTATAGACTGATTTAATCTCCATGACGACTGAGGGGTGAATGTTTCCATACCACGCCAGGAGAGGTTATATCAGTCACTAAATGTAGTTCTAATATGATTGATTGACAGTTGGCCCAGCCAATGGCGAGCCGGTATCACTTCGTCATCCGTAAATTACATACTACCGGGCTTAGCGAAGCAAGCGGCCGCTTTTATGAACCCAGCATCGGCCATTCTCGTTTTCGTCATCGAGTCGACATGTTGAACGGTTTATCTGCTGGAAACGCCCGACAGCAGCTCTGCAGACGTTTCAGCTGAAGAAGCAAAGCTAACTTTGATTGACATGTGGTGGGTGTGTTCCCGTCAGCTTGCTCAGCGACATGGCTGTGACCTGCACCAAGAAAACCGAGCTTCAGAAACCAGCGGGTCATGTGAGCGAATGCTCCGTCGTTGTTACACATAATCTGGATCAAGTCCTGTTTTCAGTTCCATCAGTTTAGTTCTCGGGGGTCTGAGTTTAGCTGATTCGAGACCTCCCCCCTCTCTTCCTGCTGGAAACGTTAATTCTAGCTCTTTAAAGGGAGGCTTGTCAGATCGGTCAGATCTGCTGAGTAGTGTTGTTCTTGTCAGCCTGTTTCAATTTTAGTTTTAGTCTTTGGGTCGAGCTATCATTTTAGTTTTTATTAGTTTTAGTCACGTTCATTCTCCTTTTAGTCGTGTCAAGTTTCAGTCGACTAAAAGTCTGAGCATTTTAGTCTTATTTTAGTCAGAATTGTCCAGGACCATTTTAGTCAAAGATTGTATTTAGCCAAACCCATTTTACAATTCAAACAAGGTTATCTTATTATTATATTATTGTTACCTTATAGACTCAAGGATAATTCATTCCAGATACAGAAGACTCTGATTTGAGTTTACTACATATTTATTTTTCCACATTTCTCCCCATCTTTTTCTTTTTCGACGACACATTGGGTTTTCTTTTCCACGGACTGTCTCAGAAAATTAGAATATTGTGATAAAGTTCTTTATTTTCTGTAATGCAAAAAAAAAAAAATGTCATACATTCTGGATTCATTACAAATCAACTGAAATATTGCAAGCCTTTTATTATTTTAATATTGCTGATCATGGCTTACAGCTTAAGAAAACTCAAATATCCTATATAAAAAAATAAGAATATTCTGGGAATCTTAATCTTAAACTGTAAGCCATAATCAGCAATATTAAAATAATAAAAGGCTTGCAATATTTCAGTTGATTTGTAATTAATCCAGAATGTATGACATTTTTGTTTTTTTAATTGCATTACAGAAAATAAAGAACTTTATCACAATATTCTAATTTTCTGAGATAGTCCTGTATATTTAATTATCGTTATCGTCACATGACCATTATTTTCGTTGCGTCTCGTCTCATTTTCCTCAGGTGATAAAGGTTCGTTGACGACGATATTTCGTCATAATTTTCATTGACGAAAGCAACTTCACTGCTCACTCGTCTCCAACATTTACAACCCCAATCCCACTTAAGCTTCTTCTAAAAGTAGGAGGAACATTTAACCTGACACAAAGCCGCTGGAGGCCCGAACTCGGACACCCGCTGGGACATTAAAACACGAGGCTGAAACAAGCCGGCTGAGGATCTACGACACGCAGGGAACAAGAACACAAGCGTCACCTGGCAGGACGCCGCGGTACGTTCAGCCTTCGTGATTCCATCAGAGGCAAAGCAGCATAAAATTGTTTCTGCTGCCCCCCCGCCCCCCTCGCTGAGCCGGGACCCATCAGTCACTGCTCTGTCAGATGAAAGGCTGAGATTACGGCTGACAGCTGCGAGGACGAGCAGCAGACGGGAGGCAGAGCGGGATTCCTCGGAGTCCCCTCCTCAGCGGTGCGTTGAGGTTTTTCTGCTGCAGCGCCGGCTGACGGGACCAAACATGTGTCTGCAGCTGGGACCCTCTGATGCTTCATGCACTAGTTGCTGGTGTAAAGGACAAGTGGATGTGAAAGGTCTACACACCCGCACGATAAAAATAACAACACAAATGTCACGTCTGACTGACTGAAACCAGGTGAGAGACAGCTTGAGGTTTGAGGTTTCATGGTGCTGACAGCAACCGAGACACGAAGAGCTGCCACAGAAACCTCCAGACCTCCAGGTACCTGCCGATCTGGAGAGGGATGTAATCAAAAGGAGGATATCAAAGGCCCTGAATGTAGCAGTGAAAACTGAAAGTGTGGCATTGGAGACGCTGCCAAGGTCAGGACGACGCTCCGAGGCTGCAAACTGCAGGAAATTCTGGCCAGTTCTGGTTCAACTGGCCGGTTCTGGTCCCTCCTCAACTGACCGCCATCTCCTGTAAGTTCAATTCAATTCAATTTTATTTATATAGCGTCTGATACAACAAAAGTTGTCTCTAGACGCTTTCCAGAGACCAGAACATAAACCCCCGAGCCATTATTACATAAACAATGGCAGGTAAAAACTCCCCTAGTGGGAGAAAAACCTTAAGCCAAACAGTAGCAAGGAAAAACTCCCCTTTAGGAGGAAGAAACCTTGAGCAGGACCTGACTCATAAGGGGGGACCCTCCTGCCGAGGGCCAGACTGGGGGTCGGGGACGTCAACAGCACAGCAGGCAGGTGGAAGCAGCAATAGGATGACCAGGGGTGGGGACCGCAGGCCAGCACGCAGCTCCCGAACCAATCAGCAAGCCCCAGGTTAGGTGCAGGGTCGGGGGAAAGGTTTAGAAGGGGCAGGGCCAGGGAGAGGAGTCTTGACGGACAAATCTCTCCCCCGCCTGCCCGGGACGTTACCCTGCCCCTCTCACTCCCACGCTGCAGGTTCCAGTGTTGTGCATTCAGAGATGCTCTTCGCCACCGGCAGAGGATGCTGCACCATGTACAAAAGAGAAAAAAGAGAAGAAAAGGGGGGGCCAGCACAAGAAACTACAGGAGCGACTCTAACACACTAGAGTTTACACTACCTAGAGATTTACCAACACCAGCTAGAGGTTTACTAAACACTAACTATAGGCTTTACTAAACAGAAATGTTTTAAGTTTAGTTTTAAAGGTGGAGGTGGTGTCAGCCTCCTTAACCCAGATTGGAAATTGGTTCCATAGTAGTGGTGCCTGATAGCAGAACGCCCGCCCTCCAAATCTACATTTAGATACTCTAGGAACTACGAGTAAACCTGCACTCTGAGAACGGAGAGCTCTGACAGGAACATAAGGCACTATCAGGTCTTGCAAATAATGCGGAGCTAAGCCGTTTTGGGCTTTATACGCAAGTAATACAATTTTCTGGGGTGGGGGGCAGGGGGGCAAGAAGGAAGCTGATTCTCCCCCAAAAATAACACAGAGGTACGTCTGATTGATGCCTACAGATTCCTTCAGACATCCCCAAACCCACAAAGCACCACGTCATCCGTACCAGAGACTGAATCAGTGGTCTCGGGGTCGGACTCGGGGATGGACTTCTCCGGAGGACACTGAGGGGCTCAAGAAATGCCACTGCGGCAGGAACTGCAGATTCCTCAAGGTTTGAGATTTTGGACACCTCCCTGTGGTGTCCAACAAGTCAGAGGCCCAAAGCCAGACCCAGGACATGCTGGAGTGATGGATGGATGGATGGATGGATGGATGGATGGATGGATAGGATGGATGGATGGATGGATGGATGAATGAATTGGTTGGATGAATGAATGAATGAATGAATGAATGAATGAATGAATGAATGGATGGATGGATGGATGGATGGATGGATGGATGGATGGATGGATGGATGGATGGATGGATGGATGGATGGATGGATGGATGGATGGATGGGTTGGATGAATGAATGAATGAATGAATGAATGAATGAATGAATGAATGAATGAATGAATGAATGAATGAATGAATGAATGAATGAATGGATGGATGGATGGATGGATGGATGGATGGATGGATGGATGGATGGATGGATGGATGGATGGATGGATGGATGGATGGATGGATGGATGGATGGATGGATGGATGGATGGATGGATGGATGGATGGATGGATGGATGGATGGATGGATGGATGGATGGATGGATGGATGGATGGAGAAATGGCTGTTATCTTTGAGTAATTTCAGAACCCAAGTAAATGAAAACAGAAATAAAACCTCATCCATCGTACTGATCCATACAAGGGCCAACAAAAGATAACGGTCTGACAACATTCAAATTGGGTGGCGCAGCGTCATAATTGATCTGACTGCTGCGGTGCGACTTGACCAGACGCTGAATCCCAACCACATTGGATTTGTTTCCCTAACTTATCCCTAAATCTCAGCAAGAAATTTGATGATCACAATTTTCTTCTCATTGACAAAACAGAAATAACGAATCTGAGGTTTGAGTTTTAATAAATGCTTTAAACTGTGATCCGGTGCCGACGCTCTTCTTTTGTAAAGGCTACGAGCAAAATCACTCTGCTATGAGGTTGTGGAGGTCATACGAGTGAAGCCTCCCGCTTTAAAGCCGAGCTTTGATGATGTCTTTCTGTGGTGTGAAGAGAACCGGCTCCAGAACACGGATCCTGCACATTTACACCTCCAGACACCCGGGAGCCCAACACCCCGTCGTACTTCTGAGAGCTGGAGGTGAAGACGGGACGAGCTTTCAGGGCCGAGCAGACGAGGGTCAGCACGTCTCTGAGGCTCAGCTGAGTGCTGGAGACGTCAGATTCAGGTTTTTACACACCGGTTTCACACCTGTCACCTTCCATGACAACCCACCCCCCTCCACCTGAGCTGGAACGAGGGAACGAGGGAACGAGGGAGCGAGGGAACACAGCTTCAGACTCACGGGTCGCAGGGAGAGATGAGGCAGACGAGTGCAGTCATGTGACTCAAACACGGTCAGTGAGGTTGCATTTAAATGATGTGTTCATGTCAAAAGAGCCAAATTACTACAAGCCCCGCCCCTTAAACACAGATGAGCCAATGGGTGTTGAGTATCAGGTCCAACGGGGCCAGAACTCAGACAACCGTGGGGGGAAAACCCCCGACCTCTTCTGTTTCATGGAGGCGTTTGTTTCTGTCCTGACAGCTTAGGCTGCACGTCTGCTCAAACCGGCCAACAAAAGATCTGATAATCGAGGGAGGAACCAGGAGACAAGGGAGGAAGCAGGAGACGAGGGAGGAAGCAGGAGACGAGGGAGGAAGCAGGAGACGAGGGAGGAAGCAGGAGACGAGGGAGACGAGGGAGGAAGCAGGAGACGAGGGAGAGGAGGGAGGAAGAAGGAGACGAGGGAGGAAGCAGGAGACGAGGGAGACGAGGGAGGAGGCAGGAGACGAGGGAGGAAGCAGGAGACGAGGGAGGAAGCAGGAGACGAGGGAGGAAGCAGGAGACAAGGGAGGAAGCAGGAGACGAGGGAGACGAGGGAGACGAGGGAGGAAGCAGGAGACGAGGGAGGAATCAGGAGACGAGGGAGATGAGGGAGGAAGCAGGAGACGAGGGAGGAAGCTGGAGACGAGGGAGACGAGGGAGACGAGGGAGGAAGCAGGAGACGAGGGAGACGAGGGAGACGAGGGAGGAAGCAGGAGACGAGGGAGACGAGGGAGGAATCAGGAGACGAGGGAGGAAGCAGGAGACGAGGGAGGAAGCAGGAGACGAGGGAGGAATCAGGAGACGAGGGAGGAAGCAGGAGACGAGGGAGACGAGGGAGACGAGGGAGGAAGCAGGAGACGAGGGAGGAAGCAGGAGACGAGGGAGGAAGCAGGAGACGAGGGAGGAAGCAGGAGACGAGGGAGACGAGGGAGGAAGCAGGAGACGAGGGAGAGGAGGGAGGAAGAAGGAGACGAGGGAGGAAGCAGGAGACGAGGGAGACGAGGGAGGAGGCAGGAGACGAGGGAGGAAGCAGGAGACGAGGGAGGAAGCAGGAGACGAGGGAGGAAGCAGGAGACAAGGGAGGAAGCAGGAGACGAGGGAGACGAGGGAGACGAGGGAGGAAGCAGGAGACGAGGGAGGAATCAGGAGACGAGGGAGATGAGGGAGGAAGCAGGAGACGAGGGAGGAAGCTGGAGACGAGGGAG
This sequence comes from Cololabis saira, assembly GCF_033807715.1. Lineage (NCBI taxonomy): Eukaryota > Metazoa > Chordata > Actinopteri > Beloniformes > Belonidae > Cololabis > Cololabis saira. The sequence continues at coordinate 38,366,786 of NC_084599.1, forward strand.
ACGAGGGAGACGAGGGAGGAAGCAGGAGACGAGGGAGACGAGGGAGACGAGGGAGGAAGCAGGAGACGAGGGAGACGAGGGAGGAATCAGGAGACGAGGGAGGAAGCAGGAGACGAGGGAGGAAGCAGGAGACGAGGGAGGAATCAGGAGACGAGGGAGACGAGGGAGACGAGGGAGGAAGCAGGAGACGAGGGAGACGAGGGAGGAATCAGGAGACGAGGGAGGAAGCAGGAGACGAGGGAGGAAGCAGGAGACAAGGGAGGAATCAGGAGACGAGGGAGGAAGCAGGAGACGAGGGAGGAATCAGGAGACGAGGGAGACGAGGGAGACGAGGGAGGAATCAGGAGACGAGGGAGACGAGGGAGACGAGGGAGGAATCAGGAGACGAGGGAGGAATCAGGAGACGAGGGAGGAATCAGGAGACGAGGGAGGAATCAGGAGACGAGGGAGGAAGCAGGAGACGAGGGAGGAATCAGGAGACGAGGGAGACGAGGGAGGAAGCAGGAGACGAGGGAGGAATCAGGAGACGAGGGAGACGAGGGAGGAATCAGGAGACGAGGGAGGAATCAGGAGACGAGGGAGGAATCAGGAGACGAGGGAGGAATCAGGAGACGAGGGAGGAATCAGGAGACGAGGGAGGAATCAGGAGACGAGGGAGGAAGCAGGAGACGAGGGAGGAAGCAGGAGACGAGGGAGGAAGCACGAGACGAGGGAGGAAGCAGGAGACGAGGGAGGAAGCAGGAGACGAGAGAAGAAGCAGGAGACGAGGGAGGAAGCAGGAGACGAGGGAGGAAGCAGGAGACGAGGGAGGAAGCAGGAGACGAGGGAGGAAGCAGGAGACAAGGGAGGAAGCAGGAGACGAGGGAGGAAGCAGGAGACGAGGGAGATAAGGGAGGAAGCAGGAGACGATGTAGGAAGCAGGAGACGAGGGAGAGGAGGGAGGAAGAAGGAGACGAGGGAGGAAGCAGGAGACGAGGGAGGAAGCAGGAGACGAGGGAGGAAGCAGGAGACGAGGGAGGAAGCAGGAGACGAGGGAGACGAGGGAGGAAGCAGGAGACGAGGGAGGAAGCAGGAGACGAGGGAGGAAGCAGGAGCCGAGGGAGACGAGGGAGGAAACAGGAGATGAGGGAGACGAGGGAGGAAGCAGGAGACGAGGGAGGAAGAAGGAGACGAGGGAGGAAGAAGGAGACGAGGGAGGAAGCAGGAGACGAGGGAGGAATCAGGAGACGAGGGAGGAAGCAGGAGACGAGGGAGGAATCAGGAGACGAGGGAGGAAGCAGGAGACGAGGGAGGAATCAGGAGACGAGGGAGACGAGGGAGACGAGGGAGGAATCAGGAGACGAGGGAGGAATCAGGAGACGAGGGAGGAATCAGGAGACGAGGGAGGAATCAGGAGACGAGGGAGGAATCAGGAGACGAGGGAGGAAGCAGGAGACGAGGGAGGAAGCAGGAGACGAGGGAGGAAGCACGAGACGAGGGAGGAAGCAGGAGACGAGGGAGGAAGCAGGAGACGAGAGAAGAAGCAGGAGACGAGGGAGGAAGCAGGAGACGAGGGAGGAAGCAGGAGACGAGGGAGGAAGCAGGAGACGAGGGAGGAAGCAGGAGACAAGGGAGGAAGCAGGAGACGAGGGAGGAAGCAGGAGACGAGGGAGATAAGGGAGGAAGCAGGAGACGATGTAGGAAGCAGGAGACGAGGGAGAGGAGGGAGGAAGAAGGAGACGAGGGAGGAAGCAGGAGACGAGGGAGGAAGCAGGAGACGAGGGAGGAAGCAGGAGACGAGGGAGGAAGCAGGAGACGAGGGAGGAAGCAGGAGACGAGGGAGGAAGCAGGAGACGAGGGAGACGAGGGAGGAAACAGGAGATGAGGGAGACGAGGGAGGAAGCAGGAGACGAGGGAGGAAGAAGGAGACGAGGGAGGAAGAAGGAGACGAGGGAGGAAGCAGGAGACGAAGGAGGAAGCAGGAGACGAAGGAGACGAGGGAGGGAAGCAGGAGACGAGGGAGGCAGTAGGAGACGAGGGAGGAAGCAGGAGACGAGGGAGGAGGCAGGAGACGAGAGAGGAAGCAGGAGACGAGGGAGACGAGGGAGGAAACAGGAAATGAGGGAGACGAGGGAGGAAGCAGGAGACGAGGGAGGAAGAAGGAGACGAAGGAGGAAGCAGGAGACGAAGGAGACGAGGGCATTGAGTATCAGGTCCAACGGGACCACAACCCCCCCGACCTCTCATCCTCTCATCTGTTTCATGGAGCGTTTGTTTCCATCCTGACCGCTGAGGCTGCACGTCTGCTCAAACCGGTCAACAAAAGGCAGACATATCTGATAATCCAGATAAAGTCTTGTTTCATCCTCTCATTCATCACGTCTCACTCCAACACCGGCTGATAGAGGAGGAACTTCCTCACAAGGTCACCCGAGAAGTGACATGACAAAACACCAAAACACCCCCCGCCTCGGCTCATCCGGGGAACTCTCACCTCCCAGGACCAAAGACCTCCAGCAGCAGC